>NC_134833.1:164807928-164849202 GCF_004210375.1 Tachypleus tridentatus | reverse complement strand
AAATATCCTCTGTTCCTTTTGTCAAAGTGTATTCAGGCTGATTCAGTTACTTTATAATCACGCTTTGACCTAATAATTTATTATTTTTATCTCATTTACTACTGTTAGTCTTACTCTTAAGCGTTAGGCCTAGCACTTTCACCGTAGTGACCATCGCACCGAACGTTTCCTTGGCCTAACATTCTTCTCTTCTGTTATTGTCCACGTCTATCAGCTGTCTCCCGCTTATTTCATAATATGTGTACATATATATTACTGTATCGTCTGTTCTGTATATTCTCATCATCAACGAGTTACAAACACAGCTTGAAATAAGTCTGTTTTAATTTCCCTATAACAAAACAACACTATGAATACTGACTCTAACATCTGTAACATGAAACCACTATGTGTAAATTTTACCTATTGATACAACTTACTCAAGTACATGTCCTAAGTGAAAAGTGGATAAAAGTGTGGAGCTTACCATAATGCTGAGTATTATATGTTGGGGTACAGGAAATATTTATGCATATTTTAAAGCAATTATGTAATGTACAAAGTATTTTTGGTCTTGTAGTAGAGCTGTTAAGACGAGCGAGTTATTAGGTGCCAAGATGTTGCCATCTCAAATACTACTGCATTAACCTGACACATCTCTCGGTAATCATTGATGGATTACCGCCTGACTTCACCCATCGACAAAATTTCGCTTTCATCGACTATTGCAAACCAAATCTGCCAATTGACCAAAAAGAGAAAAAGAATTCTGCGACGTTTTTCTCCAGCCTTGTACCTTGGATGACTTCTCCTTTCTGTGTAAACCGTGGAATGCCAACATTAATGTTCAGTGTTCTATCACGGAAAGCCAAACCAGCCGTTTTTTTTTTTGTCTTCCTTAGGGATGTTCAGCAATTTCAATCATGTGAAAAAGTTAGGACACCCGATGAAAGCCTGTGTATTTTTCTAACATTTTTGGATAGGTAGATATTTAATCTCAATTTCAACAATACTGAGAGATTATAGGAATACAACTAAACAATTAAAACTGAAGAAAAGACTTTTCAAGATCTTCTGTAAATGAAATTCTACAAAAATGCATATTCTAACTGGGAAAAATTTAGGACACTCTGCCCCCTAATAGCTAGTGTTACCCACTTTGGCTGAAATAACTACAGTGAGACGCTTCTTGTAGCCATCTACCAGTCTCTGACATCGGTCTGAAGAAAGTTTACCCCACTCCTCAATGCAGAATTCTTTCAGCTGTGAGATGTTTGAGGTTTTTTTTGCCTGTACAGCCCGTTTCAAATCACCCAATAGCATCTCAATGGGATTAAGATCTGGACTTGTTGACTATTTTCCGGACAGTGGAATGGCTGATTTCAAAATCTTTTGGGATATATTAAAATCCCTTTTCAGACTCATAAGCTGCTACAAGTTTCTTTCTGAAGGCTTCAGACAGCTCTTTTGCTCTAATTTTGAATTTATTAACAACAAAGAAAACAGGACAAAAAGGCAAGACAAGAAATATAAACAAGCGTAAAAACATGAATATATACAGACGTAAATATGAATAAATGGAAAAAAAACAATATACAAACAATAATATTAACAAGTGGAAAAAACAATAAAACAATATACAAACAATAATATTAACAAGTGGAAAAAACAATAAATATATTCAAAGATTAATGTGAACAAAGAAAACAGTAAATATACACAAAATTTATATATACAAAAACACAAGAAACGAGGTGGAGGCAGAGATGGTAAAACATCCGGAATCCAGGCGCTGGTAGTCCGCTACAACGAGATCTGTCGGTCCGCCATGTAGCAAGGCAGCTAACATGTCCTGCTTGCCCCACAAGTCCAGGCGGCGGGCCCACAAAGCCGCATGCCAGCTTGCCCTCAGCAAGGAGGCACAGGCATCCTTGAGACCCGCTCACCAAGACCCATTGACAGACTTGACAGAACAGAGCCCCCAAATAAGGGCAAGCAAAGCGTCTCCAACCCGATCCTCGTCAAGGAGGGAGACGTTGAGCCTCCACACACCGGGGCCCCGAAAAACGGGGACATATTCTCGAAATGTGGCGAGAAACGCCCGATAGTCAGACACTTAACACGAGACATCTTCAACCCGATGAACAGCAGCCCCATCGAGGCTCTGCCGAAGACTAGGTGTCACATAGAACATGTCAAGGCGACAAGAAATGCCCTGACAAGTCCAGGTAGCCACAAAAGCAGACCCATGCAGTGCGCCAGACATCGAAAAGGCGAAATCGAAATCAACGCATGCATAGACCGCGTACACCGATCACTAGCAAGAGGATCACCCCAATCTTGTCGAGGGGAGGAACCTGTCCAACCACAAAAAGAAGACTTCCCGCTCTTCAGTCCGGACAAGTGCATAGACAAACGACCAGAAAGCACACACAGGGTAGTGAGAAGTCAGTGAAAAATGGTCCCTCCGAGAGACAAAATGGGTCTCCTGAAGAAAGATAACGTTAACCACAAAGCGGTTCAAGAGGAAGAATGCGTAGAATTGAATAGCAACGCTACGCATTCCTCGGATGTTCAGCGAGAGGGGAGAACTCAGTGACGCTGCTGCTTTGACAAAGTTGACGGAGGCAGGGGCCATACAGACTTTGGAGCTACCCAATCCCACCCATCCTCGCAGCAGCGGCAGCCGACATCCGACCACCGGGAACATCCAGGATGCAAGGCTCCAGCACCTCCCACTGTCCTCACTCAAGCCACAAAGGCAAGGAAGAATGGGGAAGTCCAAGATACTTACAAACGAGCTGAGTGACGGCAGCTCGTCCATCGTCTGGGTCTGCGCCTCGCGGTAGGGTGCCGGAACAACCATCATCCCCAGAGCCAGTGCCGATGGTCCCTCAGAACTCCCAGCCACAGCATCGACAGCAGGGGATGCCTGACGCTCCACGTACTCCCCGACCACCCCCACTGACCCATCTTCAATAGGGGTCAGGACCCTTCACAGAGGGACACACCCCACATAAAAGGGGCAGGACCCTCCACACAGGGACCCTCCCCAACACTGACAGGTGTGGCGGGATAGCTGACGCCCAAACAGCCCCAACCCCGCACCACCCGACAGGGAGTTCTGAGCCCCCACGGCGAGGGGACGCTCAGGGGCACTCGGACCTTTTAGAACACCTACAGGGGCCCCATCCAAGCCAGGGCCGAAGACTCCTCAGAGGCCCCTCACCTGAACAGCACCCGAAGCGCCACCATCCACCTCAGAGGACGCAGCCTCCACTTCCTGGGTGGGCAAGACATGGTCCCCCTCAGAAGACCGAGGCTCTCTCTCCCCAGAAACAGTAGGTGCCGTGACGGAAGCCCCCTCGGGGACACCTCCCTCGGCCGCCGCAGACAACGCCGGAGGACGAACTGACGCCCCCGCCTTCTTCACCCAAGATTTTTGGGCCGTGTTATCGTCAGTGGCCCAAGAGGCACCGAAACATACGTCGCCACACGCCGCGTGCAACATGGGGCGTGTGGCCACCACACCAAATACGACTCGCGTCATCAACATGTCCATACGCCAGACATATCCCTCACCGCGGGGTCTGGCACTCTTGGCCACAGCGGCGACACAGTCGACGCATACCCGGGTAATTGCACATCACGCGGAACCCGTTCACAACAATAAAAATCGGGACCGTATAAACTTGCTTTTATACTAGGATATTCCTATCGATATTTACCATTAATGTTATGTTTCACTTACCTTGTTTCCATACTAGCAACATTCGGACACGGTTAGGGTATTTCATGTGGCACTCTGCTTGTGAAAGTGGGTTTTCTCTGGGCACTTCGGTTCCCACCCACAGCTAAATTACGCACATAGGACTTCTTTCCCGCCTCCCTGAAAAGAACCCATAATCCATCCACGATTTTAATGACCTAAAACTCCATTCCAAATTACAGTATCTTAAACATAATCTCATGTTAATTCAATCAACGAAGCAAGATATCATAAGTAAATTTCAGGAACTCGCTCCTCCTCCAGATCCTTGGTGTCTTTCGCTTCCTCTCCGGGTATCTCCCCAGCTCCAACAGAAACTGGATTTAAAGACTTTTTCACATCAATCATTGTACTTCACCCACGTCGACCAAATAAATTCACGAAGGGGGGTTCAAGAGGGACAGCGATTCTTGACTACTCCCGTTGGAAGGAGTTCTCTCATTTCTTAAGCCTAACCCCTGTCACGATTTTTGTTTGTTTGTATAAGTTATATCAAACTCTGTATTAACAACTTAGGACTTTTAACCTCACTTACGTTTTTTCTCGTGAGACTCAACATCTAACACATTTATATGAACCATGAATTCTGTCTACTCCCTGAAGTCTAGAAATATCTGTTTTGAAATATTGTAGATAGTAAGCCTTTCTCTTTTACTACTTGCTGCATGAAATATTCTCTAAAGCGGTAGGCACAGAAACAACTGCAAAGAATTTGATACCTATAAATATATAATTACTTAAATTATAGAGTTAACTTTTGTGTCAAGATCTAAATAAGACCAAAACCCTCATAGGGTTTTACCAATACAATTGTACTTTTCTAAATGTTTTTAACTACAGTAACTACCAAGTATCTTAATCTATTTCACAGCATAACAATTTTTTTTGGTTTTGTCGCAACACGTTTGTTCCAGCTGCTCTGATGAGTCCTGGTATTGGTAGAGAGGCGTAGTCAGTACTTGATATGATAGATATAATGTCGTTTACATAGATATATATTCTTTACTTTCTATGATATGTTTTAACCTGTTAAATGTCAGTACTGTATAAATGATGAAATGTCATGGCTCTTTTAGTATAAACCAAATCATTAACATATTAAACTTTACATATATTTTATAGTTAAATAAAATCACAATAAATCAGTGTTATAGTTAACAACATCAACTCGCACTTGAGAGTATATCATACACAATGTAGAAGTTACTGTAATCAAAAGTAAGAATTTTATATAGGAAATTGAAAAATGTTGTTACAGAAAGTATATTGTGCAAATGTGGTGAATGAAGAATTACTAAAACCTGAAATTTATTAGAATTCAGTATTTCTCAGTATGCATCAAAATACAAGAAGTATTCTGAGTTATTGAAACTAAATATTGATTATTTTGAAGTTAGAAAATTTATTTTATCTTTAAAGGAGACAGAAGTTGACAAATGTTCTGCATTAGCACAAACAGAGTTGGATTGTGAACACAAGACCCGTACATTAACCTTTCAGGAAGATTCTCCTGTTATGTCAGAAGGAAATTCAACCAATCAGAAAGTAGAAAAATCACAAATACCAATACTAAGAGAATTTGTTGTTGTACCAAAAGAAGCTTTGAAGATGAGAGAATTTTATATTTTATTAATAACGTGCATTGGGTCACTTCATTCAGGAACGTTTATCTGTAATTTTTATAAAGTATGTGATATGCTTTTCTTTATCTTATTGTTTTCAGTGAAACTATTTTGATTTAGTTTCTAAATTAATTTAAAATTATAAGAAATTGAAAGAATTTACCATTTGATGTTTAAAATATAGTATGCTTACGAATCCTTCATTGCCAGTGCCAAACACATAACAATTTTCCATATATTTACGAACCATTATTTCCAGAATGTGGGACAATCCGTCCGTCATCTTTATTCGAAAAATGAAGTAGATCAGTATTAATTTGCTAGGATTATGTGCTGTTATTTAAAATGTGAAACAGTACTATCTTACAAGCTTTAAAATATGAAACAATTCTGTCTCACAAGTTTTAAAAGTGAAGTTCAGAAACATAAAATACAAATGTAAGTTATCTTGAAGCTTAACACAGTACAAAATAATACAGAAATAAAATTTTACATTTTGTTGTGAAAAGTAAACACCTTTGCGAACATATAAACAGCCAATCAGGAGCTTGTCCTGAAAGTGGGGACTAATCAATATGTTTCATTGTTAGTATTTCGTAAATACTATTTACGTTATTTATGTTATTTGTCTTTTCAAATAATTAATGGATCTCCCACCTCATCACCTTCAATAATATATCCTTCAAATCCTCACGGAACTATTGGTAGACGCCCTTTAAAGATGAAATGAGTATTATGTCTGTTGAAGCAAGTACACACAGTCTGGAACTGGGAGGAATTATAACTGAAAAGAATTTTTTAACATTCCAGAATGAAATTTATGTTTCAACTCTCTGGCCAAGAGAATCAACTCTTCAAATACACTTGGAACAGTGAAATGTTTGAGTTGATGGGTTTATCATTTTACCCTTGAATCACTCTGCCAAACATTCGATTTATGGGTTCGATATCTAAATAACCAGTAGTATGTGTGTGTGTTTGTTTCTGTGTGTTTTCTTATAGCAAAGCCACATTGGACTATCTGCTGAGTCCACCGAGAGTTATATCCAGTAGAGTAAATTGTTTTTACCTGACAAAGAAATACTAGATAATTTACATCCAGACATGTAAATGTCGACAAGACTATTATGATAATTATCTGAACATTGTTAAACTGTGTTGAATTTGTATGAGTATTTTATTAACTATAACGAACTTTTGTTATTAAAAATATGAATCATTAAGTCAAATATTGTTGTATTTATAAGTATGTGTAAAGATATTAAAATTAACAAAATAGTAACGTTTCGTTCTTCAGAGATAGTGGTAAATATTAGCTAGTGTGTGGGAAATCTGAAATTTGTACGAATTACAGTAAGGTTGGTGAGAGGGATCATACACTTAAATTACATTATCGTATTTTTAGATATATGGACAAACATTTATAGATGATGACGCATTTCTAACCACAACTGGTTCTGTATCTGGATGTGTTCACGTTGTTCTTAGGGAACTTATGGGCCTAATTCAGGACAAAATATCTTTCAAGGTAAGTAAAAAGAAATATTTTTATGTATATTTAAAAGTTAATATCAATATTTGTTTGAACAATAATTTTCCTTTACCATTTTGAGAAAAATAACAGCAACATAACACAGTGCAGAGTTTTCAAAGGTTAAAAGTAATCTCAGTAATATTTTCCAAACTTATTTCAGTTGAAAGTAACTATCCAAAAGAAGAGCTATAAGCTAACGAAATAGTGAAGAGTTGATGACCTCTACACTTGTGTTTTTTCTACAAGCAGTTGTTACCTATTCTAGTGTAATCATAAGGATTACTATGTGTAAATAATCTATCAAAGAATAAGTAAAAAGTATTTATCCATAGTAGTGTATTATGGTTGAAGACGTGTTAGTCTAAAAGCTGAGAATATTTTCCCCTTATGATTCAGTCATTATTTCATCAAGATTGAAAAATTAATTGAGAAAGTATTACATATTAATTTTGTGTGTAAAATGTACATGGCCTACTGCAGTTGATAATCAAAATATCTTTACAGTATAAAAGCTTTATTAATTAACTATGAAGAAAGAATAAAGAAACCCTGATTATTGTTAAAATAATTTCATATACCTCAAGAAATGTTTTTTTGTTATAATTATTTTTAATTTTACATTATAATAGTAAATCCCAATTTCATCACTTTCGTAAACACTGACATAGTGATTGTTGTGCATCACCCTATAATGCATTTGATATGGAGGACCTTCGAAACAACGTTACAACAGTATATTTCACCTTCTCTGGAATCCAAACATCCATCAACATTTCTTCTGCATGGCCCAGAAGTGCTACCTTCATGGTCATTTTTCTCCTTAATTATGACTTTGGTCAATGGAATGTCAATTTTGAACATCATAACTGCCCGTTTAGGTGCAGTTGGTCTGATATAGTGCCAAAAAACTAATAATGCTATATTGTACCAGTATGACAGTGAAGAACGTCCTATTATAGAGCTTCAAGATAGTTGGTGTTGGCAGGTTCTAAAACATCCTCTCTTTAAGTGGGTAATCAAACTAAATGATAAACCCATAACAAGTAAATGACAACATTCACCATCTCATACAGTTTCCTTATCTCAATATCTGATTTTTCATTCATTATCAGATGGGAGTCTTAGCCAACTGTGGCACCACTCTTTCTTATTGAATTAGTTTAAAATAAACGGCATTAAAAACAATGAATTTAACAAGAATTGGTGCTAATCAAACTATTTCCAGAGGTGGCTCACAATAAACTTCATAAAA
Organism: Tachypleus tridentatus; assembly: GCF_004210375.1. Lineage (NCBI taxonomy): Eukaryota > Metazoa > Arthropoda > Merostomata > Xiphosura > Limulidae > Tachypleus > Tachypleus tridentatus. Next base: position 164,841,046 of record NC_134833.1, on the reverse strand, counting down.
AAAAGGTTTGTTCTTTGATTGAGGCCTTTTTTTCTCACATCATTAACCTGAAATCTCTCTTTAACGTGTGACCTGATGGTTAGAGCGCTTGCTTCACAATCTAATATACACGAGTTCGAAACGTGATTTCCTCTATTTTTCAACTCTGAGGTCGTTATAATGTAATATTTAATTTCTTCATTCGTTGCCTTTATGTAGTTTATCACTGCTAAATTGGAGAAAGCCGGGAGAAATAGCTCTCGAATAGAATTTTGCAAATTTCAAAATAAACCAAATTTATAATAGAAGAGTGAATTGGAACAGATGTGTTTATAAAGCTGTCTTGAAATTTGTTGCTTAATTTTTATCTTTAAGTTATTTAGGTAATTAACATATTTTACCATATTTAGAACTAGAAACAAACGTTTATAATTGTGTCGCTTTCATACGAAACAATGTCATTCGATTTTAACTTTTCTTAAGATAAAAATGTTTTTAATTTGTAATACAATACACAGTGATCAACTACAATCTCGGAATGTTTTCAAATTAAATCTAATTTTAGTCATTGTATATTGTCTATTTCTTTTCTAGTCTTGAAATACTTAAATTCAATTTGAACTTATGTCTTACGTAAAACTGTTTTATATATACTGAATTAATATGCAGCCAACAAGCGTGATTTTTATGGGACAGAAAACATTATTGCTGTTTACGCTGGTAGCGACATCTCACGGTGGACAAGTGATGTTCATAATATGGATTTGTGCCCTATATGCTACGTTTCCTGTTGAGTTTGTGTGCATTCCTGCCGCTGTTGTTGAAGTGTTTGGCAAAAAACACACAACTATGATTTATGGAATGATCTACTTTATAGCAGTAAGTAACTAAAATGATATGTGTATATTCACCTACAATCTACAAGATGTTTATGTATTCTTTAGTATCGTCGAAATTATCGTTGAAGCAACGAGCACCAATATCGTCATTTCTCTGTGATTAAAATATGAAAGCAGAACATTAAATATTAAATATATGAAGTATTCATACACCATGTTCAATTTTCTGTTTGTTTTATCAATTAAAATTCTTTATCTCACCTACGTATCAAACCATGATAGTTAGTTTAGCCTTTTTCATAGACACATAACTGCTGAATGTCGATATAACTTGTTTGATATGTTAATCTATACATTTATCTTCACTCAAACGTCTACCTTCTAAGCGACTGTACATTTCCTTCTATGTATTACTTCAGCCCAGTGATATTTTATATAATAATCATCTAACTGCTGAGTGACTATATAAATATATATATATTCTTCAATCTGATACTTCATCTTGTTGATATCATTAAATAACCATCTAACTGCTAAGTGACTATATATACATTCTTTAGCTGATGCTCCATTCTTCTCGAAAATATAATTTTTCTCTCAAACTTCTCCCCACTTAGCGACAGCATATTTTCTTGTAGCTAGTACATGAGATTACTGATAAACATTTTTTTGATATACATCTAGATGCATAGTTATCATGTGTCTTCATGTAGGGTACTTCTGTTATCATCTGGCCTATAGTGTTTGAAAAAATTATTCCGTACTTCGGATGGTTTGGAACATTTTGTTTGTTTGGGAGTATTTCATTTATTGGTAAGTTATGAGAGTTTGTACAGAATAAAATAAAAATGTATGTTTTTCATCTTTACTGTATTGTAAAATATGTTCAATTATTTCACATCGCTACTTCTAGGCCCGGCATGGCCTAGCGCGTAAGGCGTGCGACTCGTAATCCGAGGATCGCGGGTTCGCGCTTGCGTCGCGCCATACATGCTCGCCCTCCCAGCCGTGGGGGCGTTATAATGTGATGGTCAATCCCACTATTCGTTGGTAAAAGAGTAGCCCAAGAATTGGCGGTGGGTGGTGATGACTAGCTGCCTTTCCTCTAGTCTTACACTGCTAAATTAGGGATGGCTAGCACAGATAGCCCTCGAGTTGCTTTGTGCGAAATTTCAAAACAAACGCTACTTCTAGCCTAATAAGTGTACTTACACATTAATTTTTTAAATAAATTACAACTTAACAGCAGTAAATGTAAAGTTAAAATAACTAAGCAAATTTATTTTTCGATCAATTACAACGTATCTCATATCTTAAAAGCCATCATTAAAACACTGTTAAATCACAGATTCTCTGAACTAAAAGTTCCATAACAAACTAGATTCGGTATAGAACTCACATGATACACCTAAAATAAAGGCGTTTTACCGACTTTAAATTCTCTTACGTGGTTTTGCGAAATTTTATGGGAAATAACATACATTCCTTATTCTTAAAACATATAAATTACGTGCGTTTAGATTCAGTGCTACTTGAACCTTTCTTTCAAAGAGAAATTTGACTTTGAAACCTTACTCATTGTACATTGTAAATTGTAAGTCTACGTTACACATAACGTTCAACAATACTACAACTAACGTAAAATCATTGTACTTTTACAATAAGCACGATTGCTGTGCACAGATTCAAATATTTCACATTGTACTTTACTCTAGGCCTATGTTGACGTAAACGGTAACAAACTTTAGTTTTCTCGCTGACTAACAAACTATAATATTAACATATAATAGTATGTTCGTACAGTATGTATAGATTGTAGTCCCTACCGTTCAGTAAGAAAATTAAATGTTAGTAGTATGGTAATAGACACTAGTTAAAAGCAAGAAGATTCGTAAGAATAATTTGTAAATGAAACATAATGGATCTATGTGTTTGTTTAATAATTACAAATAGTATTTATATAATTTCAAAATTGCACTGATTACTTTGGTAAGAAACTATTCATGACCCACTCGACCTAAAGCTTTAGACGTTATATATATCATTGTATACATAATAACGAAAGAAATATATTCTAGTAGACTATCACTCTTACACTTTTGATTTTGTTTGAAAACTAACAGACTAGTGTTCCTCTTCCGTTCTGCTCTGATATGCTTTCTAATATCTAATAGGATGATGTAGAAATATAATATTTTTGCCCATATAAATTGCATGTTTATAAATTCTTTAATTCAGACCTAAAACATGCGTGATCTCATTGCACAATTTATTTTTTGTTTTTAAATTCTTTACCTATTTTGTTATTTATACAGGATTTCTTGCGTCATTAGTATATTCTGAAAAGTAGCACACACTACGATAAAAGTCAACTATTCATAATGAAAAGAAAAATAAACAAGTCTTGTATGGGAATGTTGCCTGGCGGAATGAACCAATCATCGTTCTTATTATTTCACGTTTTACATTCCTTACTTTTTATTGAGTATAGAAATAAAGAACATCAACTCTTGTGTCCTACTTTCCTTCACACAGTATATTTGAGAGTCGTCATAGAAACATTCATTTTACTGTTGATTTTGTTTGTTGCTGATATGGAAGTTAAGATGAGTTGTTACTTTAAAACTTTGTAAAATGTGTTATCACATTAGGTGGAAGAATTATTTAAAACAGTTTAATAAAACATTAATAATGTTATGTAGTTCTCTTTTGTTTAGTATAACTTTTTGTTTGTTTTTTGGCCTGTCGTATACAAGAGGTTTGAATGTACGGAGTATAAATAAGTGAGTTCAAGTTTTTACGTTCCCATATCACAAAATGTTATCTCTGTATTACACGGTCGTCGATATTATATGATAGTGACAGGAAACTTTACTATTCTAATAGAATCTTTGAGAGAGTTAGCGGCAAGTGCTTTTACCTAGGTTATTTTCCTTCTAAATAGGACTTACACAATTCACAGTTGTACACAGATAGTTCTCGTATAAGTAACGCGTAGAGAAATTAAAAATATAAAGAAGGTTAGTTTTATCTGTTGTTTGTAATTCTACAGACATGACGCATGAACAGATATGCACACATTATTTCACTGTCGATAGAACACAATACTGAAGGATTGTATACTTATATTCAACTATTAATACCTGTTTCGGATAAAGAACTGGAATGTCCTTTTAGTTATGTGAGAAAGTCAGGTGTAAGTGGAGACTTTGTTGTACATCTGTAAAGAAGGGTTTGGAACTTCGAGTGTATTGCAAAGACCAATCCTACAGTCTACTCAAATACTGCTTGTGGAGCAATCAACCTGTGCGGAGTCCTTACAACATATCTTCCGAGGCCTCTTTGCAGTAAGACCATGTTAACCTGATGTTGTGCTCTTTCCTACTCAACGAAGAACATGACGAGTCTAACTTACCCTTTCTGAGACAGAAGAGTAAAAAGATTTTTATAATTATGAAAACATTGCTGTAGGACGAGGAAACATTCGAGTTTCAAACACCAAAATTATACAATTATGTGTATCATTGACTCAGTCTAATGAACGAATTAATTTGGTAAGTCGATTCAAATAACAGATTCTGTAACGGAAAGGCAAACTGTTGGATTTATGGGGCATTTGTGTGTGATATCGTAGGTCAGGGCCCCCCCCGCTAGTACAGCGGTACGTCTTTGGATTTACAACGCTAAAATCAGGGGTTCGATTCCCCTTGGTGGGCTCAGCAGATAGCCCGATGTGGCTTTGCTATAAGAAAACACACAAACACACACTCGTAGGTTAGTGGCTCGGGGAAGTATCACCAATACCTATGGCCGGTCTTGACTGTTTCTCTTTAAAACAAATTATGAGAACTTTAAGTCTGTTTTAGTAAACCATAAATAACTTTGAGACAGAGTATATATGCATGTTAACACATTTCATTAGAGGTAGGTGTTACTTATTGTAGCATCTGATTATATAACCTATTAGTTTCCAGGACTTTTTATAAGGGTAAATTCTCACTGAGGTCTTTCACCTATAACACCTTAACACTCCTACGAAAGTGGGGCCTAATAGGCCCCAGAGCAACTTAAAGTTTATTAATATTAGGCTAATAATTTTGTATTTAAATTAAATTGCCATTTAAATCTATTAATGAATGGATTAACAGAGATTCCCACTGTCCCTATCTACTATCTAGCAGAAACCACAGCAAGGGGGAACGGGCTTGGAGAAATCAGACTAGAAACGTCTTTTCGTAGGGTGTTAAACTTCATCACTAGAATAATCAATGAATCTTCTTGGTAGAAGAAGCAAGGTGTCAGTAATATCAAATCAATCTCTGTATATCTCTCCATTCCCAACCTTTTTCAAGAATTCTACGACGTGGCAGAGCTTTTCTCCAGACTTCACCTTTCTGTGTAAACCGTGGAATGCCAATATTAATGTTTCGTGTTCCATTACAAAACTCAATCCAGACGTTTTTTGTCTTCCTCAGGGACGTTAACTTATCTATCTCCCCAAAGGAGGTTCAACACTTTGGAAGCAGCTACGTTATTACACCTACATGACGTACACGGAATCCGTTCCATAATCATAGGTCTATCCACCCACTTCAAGGAGGTGGTAACCTACTCTAACCAAGTTGCGGAATATATCTTGTCTCACCAATGTTTTCTTCTTGTTCGCCTGTACTGGTGGAGGACTTTTTCGGGGACGTTCAGTTTATCAAGCCTATCACTCCACGTGCATTTAAACCGACAATCCCTCAATGCATACAACCTCAACTACCAAAATGCCTTGTTATCTACACTCACAGCTGACAGACAACTTTACCCAGACTGTCGCTGACAACAGCCAACCAACCATCAGAAGTGCCATAAATTTACCCAGACTCCATCAAACCCTATGCCAAATTTAACCTCAACCTGAACCCAAACCACACGGATCTCGAATACTCGCACGTCGACCTCAACTGAAACCCACCAACTACCTTCGAGCAGACTCAAACCGTTATAGAAAATAAGAACACAAAACTCGAGACAGCAGCAGAACAAGATAACGTCCATCACCGATACCCATGATCATCTCACGAGCCAACAGAGTCCCAGCCATCACTTACCCAGCTACTTAGTTGCTCCATTTCGCCCTGGAGAATATCAAATACGATTTGATAGCCGACCACGACACCCGTTTCCTCGATGAAGAATCCATTCAAATTTACATTTGGACTTACCTGTTTATATTAAATTATAAACTTGTTTTTATACTAGGATATTACTATCGATATTTACAATTAATGTTATGTTTCACTAACCTTGTTTCCATACTAGCAACATTCGGACACGGTCAGGGTATTTCATGTGGCACTCTGATTGTGAGAAAGTGGGTTTTCTCTGGGCACTTCGGTTCCCACCCACAGCTAAATTACGGACATAGGACTTCTGTCCCGCCTCCCTGAAAAGGGCCCATAATCCATCCACGATTTTAATTACCGAAAACTCCATTCCAAATTACAGTATCTTAAACATAATCTCATGTTCATTCAATCAACGAAGCAAGATATCATAAGCAAATTTCAGGAACTTTCTGCTTCTCCAGATCCTTGGTTTCTTTCGCTTCCTTTGCGGGTATCTCCCCAGCTCCAACAGAAACTGGATTCAAAGACTTTCTCACATCAATCATCGTACTTCACCCACGTCGACGAAATAAATCCACGAACCGGGGTTGAAGAGAAACAGCAATTCTTGACTACTCCCGTTGGAAGAGTTCTCTCATTTCTTAAGTCTAACCCTGTCACGATTTTGTTTGTTTGTATAAGTTATATCAAACTCTGTATTAACAACTTAGGACTTTTAACCTCACGTTTTTCTCGTGAGACTCAACATCTAACACATTTATATGAACCATGAATTCTGTCTACTCCTGAAGTCTAGAAATATCTGTTTTGAAATATTATAGATAGTAAGCCTTTCTCTTTACTACTTGCTGCAGGAAATATTCTCTAAAGCGGTAGGTTGTCTATTGAAGCCAGTGCACAAAGTTTGGAACTGGGAAGAATTTTCTCACATTCAAGAATCAAATTTGTTTGAACTCTCAGCCAAGAAGAATCAAGTGTTCAACTACACTTGGAACAGTAAAATGTTTGAGTTGATAGGTTTATCATTTTACCCTTGAATCATTCTGCCAAACATTCGGTTTATGGGCTCGATATCTAAGTAGTATGTGTGTGTGTTTGTTTCTGTGTGTTTTCTTATAGCAAAGCCACATTGGACTATCTGCTGAGTCCACCGAGGTTATATCCAGTAGAGTAAATTGTTTTACCTGACAAAGAAAAACTAGATAATTTACTTCCAGACATGTAAATGTCGAAAAACTGTTATAATAATTATCATAACATTGTTAAACTATATGCTGAATTTGTATGAGTATTTTATTAACTATAGTGAACTTTTGTTATTAAAAATATGAATCATTAAATCAAATATTGTTGTATTTATTATTATGTGTAAAGATATTAAAATCAACAAAATAGTAACGTTTCGTTCTTCAGAGATAGTGGTAAATATTAGCTAGTGTGTGGGGAAATCTGAAATTTGTACGAATTACAGTAAGGTTGGTGAGAGGGATCATACACTTAAATTACATTATCGTATTTTAGATATATGGACAAACATTTATAGATGATGACGCATTTCTAACCACAACTGGTTCTGTATCTGGATGTGTTTACGTTGTTCTTAGGGTACTTATGGGCCTAATTCAGGACAAAATATCTTTCAAGGTAAGTAAAAAGAAATATTATTATGTATATTTAAAAGTTAATATCAATATTTGTTTGAAAAATAATTTTCCTTCGCCATTTTGAGAAAAATAACAGCAACATAACACAGGGCAGAGTTTTTAAAGGTTAAAAGTAATCTCAGTAATATTTTCCAAACTTATTTCAGTTGAAAGTAACTATCCAAAAGAAGAGCTATAAGCTAACGAAATAGTAAAGAGTTGATGACCTCTACACTTGTGTTTTTTTCTACAAGCAATTGTTACCTATTCTAGTGTAATCATAATGATTACTATGTGTAAATAATCTATCAAAGAATAAGTAAAAAGTATTTATCCATAGTTGTGTATTATGGTTGAAGACGTGTTAGTCTAAAAGCTGAGAATATTTCCCCTTATGATTCAGTCATTATTTCATCAAGATTGAAAAATTAATTGAGAAAGTATTACATATTAATTTTGTGTGTAAAATGTACACGGCCTACTGCAGTTGATAATCAAAATATCTTTACAGTATAAAAGCTTTATCAATTAACTATGAAGAAAGCATAAAGAAACTCTGATTATTGTTAAAATAATTTCATATACCTCAAGAAATGTTTATTTTGTTATAATTATTTTTAATGTTACAATTATTTAATAAATCTCAATTTCATCACTTTCGTAAACACTGATATAGTGATTGTTGTGCATCACCCTACAATGCATTTGAGATGGAGGACCTTCGAAACAAAGTTACAACAGTATATTTTACTTTCTATGGAATCCAAACATCCATCAACATTTCTTCTGTATGGCCCATGAGTGGTGCCTTCATGGTCATTTGGTTCCTTAATTACGACTTTCGTCAATGGAATGTCAATTTTGAACATCATTACTGCCCGTTAAGGTACAGTTGGTCTGATATTGTGCCAAAAACTAATAATGATATATTGTACCAGTATGACAGTGAAGAACGTCCTATTATAGAGCTTCAAGATAGTTGGTGTTGGCAGGTTCTAAAACATCCTCTCTTTAAGTGGGTAATCAGACTAAATGATAAACCCATAACAAGTAAATGACAACATTCACCATCTCTACAGTTTCCTTATCTCATTATCTGATTTTTCATTCATTATCAGATGGGAGTCTTAGCCAACTGTGGCACCACTCTTTCTTATTGAATTAGTTTAAAATAAACGGCATTAAAACAATGAATTTAACGAGAATGGTGCTAATCAAACTATTTCAGAGGTGGCTCACAATAAACTTCATAAAAAAGGTTTGTTCTTTGATTGAGGCCTTTTTCTCGCTCATGATTAACCGGAAATATCTGTTAAACGTGTGACCTGATGGTTAGAGCGCTTGCTTCACAATCTAATATACACGAGTTCGAAACGTGATTTCCTCTATTTTTCAACTCTGGGGTCCATATAATGTAATATTTAATTTCTTCATTCGTTGCCTTTTTGTAGTTTATCACTGCTAAATTGGAGAAAGCCGGGAGAAATAGCTCTCGAATAGAATTTTCGCAAATTTCAAAACAAGCTAAATTTATAAGAGAAGAGATAATTGGAGCAGATGTGTTTATAAAGCTGTCTTGAAATTTGTTGCTTAATTTTTATTTTTAAGTTATTCAGGTAATTAACATATTTTACCATATTTAGAACCAGAGACAAACGTTTATAATTATGTCGCTTTCATACAAAACAATGTCATTCGATTTTAACTTTTGTTAAGATAAAAATGTTTTTAATTTGTAATACAATACACAGTGATCAACTACAATCTCGGAATGTTTTCAAATTAAATCTAATTTTAGTCATTGTATATTGTCTATTTCATTTCTAGTCTTGAAATAATTAAATTCAGTTTGAACTGATACCTTACGTAAAACTGTTTTATATATACTGAATTAATATGCAGCCAACAAGCGTGATTTTTATGGGACTGAGAACATTATTGCTGTTTATGCTGGTAGCGACATCTTACGGTGGGCAAGTGATGGTCATAATATGGATTTGTGCCCTATATGCTGCGTTTGCTGTTGAGTTTGTATGCATTGCTGCCGCTGTTGTTGAAGTGTTTGGCAGAAAACACACAACTATGATTTATGGAATGATCTACTTTATAGCAGTAAGTAACTAAAATGATATGTGTATCTTCACCTGACTGACAATCTACAAGATGTTTATGTATTCTTTAGTATCGTCGAAATTATCGTTGAAACAACGAGCACCAATATCGTCATTTCTTTATGAATAAAAAATAAAAGGAGAACATTAAATATTAAATACATGAAGTATTCATACACCATGTTTAATTTTCTGTTTGTTTTTTAAATTAAACATTCTTTATTTCACCTACGTAGTTACTCTCAAACCATGATAGTTACTTTAGCCTTTTTCATAGACACTTAACTGCTGAATGTCGATATAATTTTTTGTTTTATATTTTAATCTATATATTGATCTTTACTCAAACATCTAACTTCTAAACGTCTGTATATTTCCTTCTATGTATTACTCCAGCCTAGTGATATTTTTATTTAATAATCATCTAACTGCTGAGTGACTATATATATATATATATATACATATTCTTTTTATCTGATACTTCATCTTGCTGATATCATTAAATAACCAATGACTGCCAAGTGACCATATATATACATATTCTTCTGTCTGATACTTCAACTTGCTTGATGTCATTAAATAACCATCTAACTGCTGAGTGACTATATATATATATACATATTCTTCTATCTGATACTTCAACTTGCTGATGTCATTAAATAACCATCTAACTGCTGAGTGACTATATATACATTCTTTAGCTGATACTTCATTCTTCTCAAAAAATGTAATTTTTGTCTCAACCTTCTCGCCACTTCGCGACAGTGTATTTTCTTGTAGCTAGTACATCAGATTACTGACAAACATTTTTTGATGTGTCTTCATGTATGGTATTTCTATTATCTTCTGGCCTATTGTGTTTCAAAAAAATTATTCAGTACTTCGGATGGTTCGGAACATTTTGTTTGTTTGTTTGGGAGTATTTTATTTATTGGTAAGTTATGAGAGTTTGTATCGAATAAAATATAAATATGTATCCTGTTTCATCTTTACTGTATTTTAAAATATGTTCAATTATTAAACATCGCTTTACTTTAGCCCAATAAATGTACTTACACATTAACTTTCAAATAAATTACAATTTAACAGTAGCAAATGTAAAGTTAAAATAACTAAGCAAATTTATTTTTCGATCAAATACAACGTATCTCATATCTTAAAAAAGCCATCATTAAAACACTGTTAAATCACAGATTCTCTGAACTAAAAGTTTCATAACTACTAGATTCGGTATTGAACTCACATAATACACCTAAAATAAAGGCGTTTTACCAACTTTAAATTCTCTTACGTGGTTTTGCGAATTTTATGGGAAATAACATACATTCCTTATTCTTAAAATATATAAATTACGTGCGTTTAGTTTCAGTGCTACTTGAACCTTTCTTTAAAGAGAAAATTTGACTTAGAAACGTTACTCATTGTACATTGTAAATTGTAAGTCTACGTTACACATAACGTTCAACAATACTACAACTAACGTAAAATCATTGTACTTTTACAATAAGAACGATTGCTGAGCAGAAAGCCAAACATTTCACATTCTACATCACTCTAGGCCAGGAATCACCAAACTACGGCCCTCGAGGTCATTTTATTTTGACCCGCCAACAGCTAGCCGCTTGGAAATAAAACGTGACATTTCATCAAATGTCCGACTGTCATAACAAAATAAATCACACTGATGGCCACTTTAAGCTGGCAAACAGTTTGTTTGTTTTGAATTTCACCTAAAGCTACTCGAGGGCTATCTGTGCTAGCCGTCCCTAATTTAGCAGTGTAAGACTAGAGGAGGCAGCTAGTCATCACCACCCACCGCCAACTCTTGGGCTACTCTTTTACCAACGAATAGTGGGATTGACCGTCACATTATACACCCCACGGCTGGGAGGGCGAGCATGTTTAGCGCGACGCGAGCGCGAACCCGCGACCCTCGGATTACGAGTCGCACGCTTGCTACGCGTTTTGTGCCAGGCCCCTGGTGAAACAGAGACGTTATGATAAAAGAAACAAGGCTGTCGCGCGCAATTTAACCAACAGGAAAATTCTTCCTTCGTCATTGCTGCCCGTTTCTATGAAAGCATTAGGATTTCAAAACAATTACAGACTTATCCCTTGTCCTATTGACTCGTCTTGTAAAATTTAGCGGCCTAGAGGGTTACCGCTAGGGCAAGCTCATTTCTCTTCGTAGTTGAATTATGCGCTTTCGTAACTCGTTCTTAGGTGAAGTGTCGTGTCAAACGTACGTTTCAATATATTTTATTTGTGCGTTCTTGGACCAGTACAATACTTTCTCACAGCGTTCTTTTGTTTTTCATTTTCAGATCCTGTTGTTTTTCACCAACCGTTATGACTGCTTTTAAAAAGAAGAAAAGTGGCTTCAAGTGTCGTTGAAGAATGGGAGAAAAGTACTTCTTTTGGAAACCAGAAGTTACGTGTGATATGTACCGAAAGTGTTGCCGTTTTGAAATAAACATGTTACAGTCATGTCTCTTCTTTGCAAACAGATGTCATTTTATCCTCAGAAGAGTGAATCAACAAACACAGATATCACGTGTGAAACTGTTCACGTGACCCACACGTTCAACTCGGGCATATAAGAGACTGCAGAATAAAAGTTTATTTTTATTCTTGTAGTGTGATAATTTTGGTACATTCGTGTAATACAGTGTTTCACCGGTAAAATAATTATATAATTTATTAATATCAAATCAGTTAAACTTTGGAGTCAACCGTTTTCTCGATAATTTTTTAGATATGAAAGTTCGTCCATTTATATCAGTTTTTGGATGTTTTCTGATTTATCTTGGTCTTGGTACAACATTTCTGTTTGGAAACATCACTCCTTACCTGACATCATACCTCAGAAAAAGAGTTAACAATAACACGAGATACGAACAGACTGCCTGGATCATCTATGTATCCGACTGTTTAACTTCATTCTTCTTTTGTGGAGTTTGGCTAGCTGAACGGATTGGACATCGGTTTAGCATCCTGATTGGTACAGTTATTTACAGGTGAGGCGGGAATGTGAATTTAATGTTGGACATACACACCAAAACTGAGTGTAATTACACTTAGATAAAATAATTGTTTGTTTGTTTGTTTTGGAATTTCGCACAAAGCTACTCAAGGGCTATCTGTGCTAGCCGTCCCTAATTTAGCAGTGTAAGACTAGAGGGAAGGCAGCTAGTCACCACCACCGCCAACGTCTTGGGCTACACTTTTACCAACGAATAGTGGGATTGACCGTCATTATATAACGCCCCATGGCTGGGAGGCAGAGCATGTTTATGCGACTCAGGTGCGAACCCAAGACCCTCAGATTACAGCAACACACGCCTTAACGCGCTAGGCCATGACATTTAGATAAAATAATGCAAATCAAATTATTAAAGTTAAAATAAGTGGTTATATATACACTAACCAAGTTATGGATGTAATTTAATATTACCTATGTTTCTTTTCTAAAATCATTTCTGTCATATTAGGATTCGGGGTTCAATTCTCTTGGTGGACATTGCACAGATAGGTAGTTCTATCGGTCTTGTTTTAAAAAAACAACATAGAAACTTACACATTTCATAATCCCGTGAATTGTTCTAAGATACATCTGTATTTTAAATACATAAAGTAAGTAATCTTATAAGACAATGCGACACTCATTCACGTGGAAAGGTGCGGCAGAAGATTAGTTTTGATCAAGGTAATTAACAAATCATGTTATCGTGTTTTCATTAATACCTACCATTCATGGATCGTGAATCAGTTATAAGTGTATAATTATAATTATGTAAACTCATAAAATCTTCTACTGGTGATTGTTATTCTAAAGTTATTTCACGTTAGACAGCTGTCGCTGATTGTGGAGCCAATGTCACGTTGGTGAGTTTTCTGATGGTGTTACTCCAGGAGCTGACTTTGGTCTTTCTGGTGTTTTCTTTGTAGGTGAGAATGAATTAGATATTCACTTCCAACTCCATCTTTGTGTCAATGTTCCACTGTTTAACTTCTTGTTTCACAGAAGAAAGAAGTTAATCTCCAACTTACATGGGTTTTATCGCAGCTACTGTTTCACATACATTTTCATACTATAGCATCGCAATAGTGAGATATTTGGCACAGACCAGACTGCACTTGTTAGGAATATGGCCTGGTCATTCATGTGGATGTTAAAAACAAGTAAAAACATTCGTGATGACGAGTAACCCACTTGAAGTAAAATGTATCTCATGATGGCTTGTACGGATATTAATAATTTTACTAATAAAGAAGCAGAGAACAACGTTTCGACCTTCTTAAGTCATCTTCAGGTTCACAAAGAGAACAGAACTCAAACTAGATTTAATAGGATAGCGTTTTCAAATTAACGATAGAAGAATTTTAAAAATTCCAACGCTGCTGACTTTGATGAGTTCTGTATCGTACAGATCAAGAACTCAGTAAGACACACCTTATAGTAAAGTTTGGTAGAAAGTATATATAGTATCCATTTAGAATCCCGGATGTTTTGTTAACCTGAATATGACCTAAAATGGTCGAGACGTTGTTCGCTGCTTTTTTTATTAAAAGTGTTAATACCCATACCAGCCTGAGATACAGGAGTTAAGACAGCTTCCTTGGGTAGCTGCACTTTCCTTCTAGTTTAACGTACATTTTGTTGTGGTTATTTGAAGTTAAGCGTTTCTAGTGTTGTAAGTTCGCAGACATTCCGCTGTGCCACGTGGGTCTCAAGGTAAAACGACTGACCATACAGATAAAGTTGGTGTTTTTTTGTAATGTTGAATATTTTACAGTGAAATATATGTAAATTGAGCTGTGTTATCTTATGTCGAGAGTCCAATAAACATGGTATCAATTATCATGTTGTTTCAACATACTGAGTAAATGGAAAATCTTAACCACGCATAATTTGTTTCGTGAGAACTAGTTTTCAATGACAGAAGTCAAATGATTCAGAATGGAGTGTACAAGAGGCACAGATGTGCCCGGATCTTTTTCCGGGCTTCTGGATGGATACCAGATATACTTTCTTCCAAACTTGTATGTGGTGGATCTTTGTGAATAGTAAAACCCAATACATTATTACTAAGTTTCTTGATCTGTGCAGTACAGAACTCATCAAATTCAGCAGCGTTACAGTTTTTCGTATTTTAAGGGATTTTTAAACAATTATTCTATCGTTAATTTGAAAACGTTGTCCTATTTCTTGCATTTTGAGTTTTGTTCTCCATTCTTTATTATTCAAGAGATAGTGCACTATTTGGTCTGCTGTTACACCGTAGTGGTGTTATGCTTTCTTGGTCAGTATTTAGTTTTTAAGTTTTGTCCTGGCATCCTTGTTGTTGTGCACGATGTCCATGTTTTCAATCATGTTTTACACTGTTCTTTTTTTTCTGCAACCAGCAGCCAGAAATATTCACTTGCTCTGTTGCTGTTCTATTTGCAAATGGATCTGCATAATACATATTCTTGGTCAAGAGTGAGAACCTGGATGCAGTTCATTACGAATTCATGTGAGATGTTTTCTGGCAACATTCTGTACTTATTTCACAATTAAATTTTAGTTATGAAGTGTTGAATAGATGGTTCCCATTGTATCACCGAGGTCGATTTGGAACTCGCCACATTTCACTATTTTAAAGTTTAACTGATATAAAATAGTCATTGAAATAACACTAGACTTAAATTGTATGGTGGTGGGTCAGTATGAGGCGTGTAGAATCATGCGCAGTAAGATCTTGAATTATAGCTGAGAAATATTGTCACTGATAAAAGTAAGGAACCTAAAAAGCTGTAATAAACCTTCTATAATAATTAGAAAACTGTAGTTGCATTAATGGCAAAACTATACCTGAAATACTTTAAACATGTACCTATAATGATTAGAAAAAACTGTATCAGTAATAATTGGTATGCTGACTTATTTTGAGATTAAACTCAACACCCGAACTTTTGTATTTTCTTATCTTGAGATGAAAAAAAGAAACCACCATATTTAACGTTCTTAATCCACTGGTATATATCATATTCTCACAACTTAGTGATAAGTACCATCTACACCATGCTAATTCCTGAGATAACTACCATCAACATACGTCTTATTTCTGTACTGAACATCACTCACAATGTTTCCTCTTCTGATACGACATACCTCAAACAATATACAATATTCACACGACTCTATTCTGCTCTTTAATGGTTCACAATGGGACAGCAGTAAGACTATGGGCTTATAACACTAAGTTCTGAAGTTGAATTGCTTACGTTGGACACGGTAAGTAGTCCATTATGGGTTTGCTTTAAAACAAAATATATACTCATGTAGGTAGACACAGCAGATAACCCAATGTGGCACGTTTAAAACAGACAATCCATTTATAAAAATAATAAACACTACACCGACCAAAATAGTCCCTCTGTGTATTGTGGAAATAAAAATTAATTTAAATTTAGAATGATCAACTGTTAATCCAATAAAGTATTAAACAAAGTGATACTGGAAATAATAAATAAATTGTCTGATATAGCACATAAAAATAGACCAAAGGTTTTGATATATATACCAAAACGATTAGAATGTAATTTCTTTTCACGATAAATCATATAACATAAATTACTTTCAATATATTTTATTTATTTTCAGTCTCGGGATAATAGCGACGTACTGGACCATACAACACAGCCTCGGATACAATACCTTAGGAATGGTCGTTAATGTTGGGTTTATTGGTTGTTATGGTTTTCCGTTATCTGTGGCAATGCAGGTGTGTACAACCAGTTAGGTACTGTGTTTTAAGGTTTACTGAAAATAGTTGTGGTAGGATACAAATGTATCAAATAAAAGAAACAAAAAAACATAATATTTACCGAAGTCTTTTAGAAAGACGTTTCATGCTAAAAGCGAATATTTTTTTCTGGTTTGAAGGTTTTAATCAATATGTTGAGCATGCTTATGTAAATCGCATTTTCAACCTGAATGGCTCTTGACATGCGTGGCGATATAAATGTTTGTATGCATGGTTCACTTTGCCATATGTGGAACCTACAAACTAAGCTACATATTTTCATGGTGACCTGTGAAAATCTTGGTGTTTGGTTTGTACTGTGTTCATTCCGTTAGTGTTATTAGACTGGAATTGTGGCTAGAGGCAACCTAATGTTCAGTATTAGATGCCTTCAAAATCTATTACAAGCATTTGGGTATGGTGCTTTCCCAAATGTAGCCATGAAAGTACCCATGACAGTAACATTCTCTGACTTTTACCAATATATTCGTATCTTTAAAAGATTCTGTACTTTATTTGTGAACACCCCAAGGCACGTAGAATATCAGATTACAGTATTAATTTTTACAATTTCATAACCAATGTTATTATCGCTCTACTTTTTCAAATGTATACCATTAAATATCAAAGTAATTAACATTTTAATATTAAAATATTTTATGCATTAGAGGTTCAGATTTTACATGTTATAACCTTCACATAATTATCAAATTATTCTTAGAGGAACTTTATAGTTTATATGTTAATTTCACTATTGTACACTGCATGAAAAGTATGTGTACGACCCTTCTAATTTGTGGTTTCAGTCACATTCATCACTAACAGGTGCATAAAATCAACCATACAGCCATGCAATCTCCACAGACAAACATTTGCAGCAGAATGGATCGTACTGAAGAGCACAGTGACTTTAACGTGGTACTGTCATGGGATACCACCTTCCAACAAGTCAATTCGTCAAATTTCTGCCCTGCTAGAGATGCTCCGGTAAACTTTAAGTGCTGTTATTGTGAAGTGAAAATGTCTAGGAGGAACAACAGCTTAGCCACGAAGCGATAGGCCACACAAGCTCACAGAACGGGACCGACGAGGTGGTTAAGCGCGTAAAATCGTCTGTCCACAGTTACAACACTCACTACCGAGTACCAAACCGCCTCTGTAAGCAACGTCAGCACAAGAACTCTTCGTCTAGAGTTTCACGAAATGGATTTCCATGGTCGAGCAGCTACACATAAGCCTGAGATCATAATGCATTATGCCAAGCGTCAGCTGGAGATGTGTAAAGCACACTGTCATTGGACTCTGGAGCAGTGGAAATGCGTTTTCTTGAGTGACGGACCACGCTTCACGTTCTGGCAGTCTGACGGACGAATCTGGGTTTGACGAATGCCAGAAGAATGTTACCTGCCTGAATGTATCGTGCCAAGTGTGAAGTTTTGTGTAGTAGGAATAATGGTCAGGGGCTGTTTTTCATTGTTTGGGCTAGGCTCTTTAGTTCCAGTGAAGGGAAATATTAATGCTACAGTATACAATGGCATTCTAGAGAATCATGTGCTTCAACTTTGTGGCAAGTTTGGAGAAGGCCCTTTTGTGTTTCAGCATGACAATGCCCCATGCCCAAAACGAGGTCCATGAGATATGGTTTGTCAAGGGTGGTGTGGAAAAAACTGCTGCACGGAGACCTGACCTCAACCCCAATGAACACCTCTGTGATTAACTGGAACACTGACTGCGAGCCAGGCTTTCTCGCCCAATATCAGTGCCCAATCTAAATTAATGCTCTTGTAGCTGAACAGGAGCGAATTCCGCGGCCATGTTCCAAAACTTAGTGAAAACATTCCAACAAGAGTGGATGCTCTTATAACAGCAAAAAAGGGGACCAACTCCATCTTAGTGCTCATGGTTTGGAATGAGATGTTCAACAACTACTTGTTCAACGCTATGTATTAGAATTGCTGTTTGGCTTTGTTTAACACTACTTTGATACTGTAATTTGTGACGTTTAATCACTATTTGAAAGGTTAGGTAACTGTCTTTTCAAGAGCAAAAATATTCTTACATCTAGATCATAAATATGTGTATAAATTGGGAACTTGAAAATATAATAAAAAAAACCCATGAAAAGCAAACATGCAACCATAAGTGTGTCTTCTTATAGCAAGTTAAAATACATGATACAACATCAAATCCCATGCCCCAGGAAACAAAAGATATGTGTTATGTGTAAATAATATGTGCTTCACGAGACATTAGATCAACAATCGCATAGTACAAGTTTTACAGAATGAAACAATTATTCATGCTATCCCGTTCTAAGACAAACCGGTCAAGTTGCTTGTCAGACTATTGAAAGGCGTCATTGTTCTTGTTCTCAAGATAGATTAGAGGAGGCATGCAGAGAGGAGTAGCGTACTTTGGAATCTACAGTAGAGGTATTTGACACTGTCATAAGACAGAGAACATGACCAGACGTGGTGACATGGACTGTAACGACATTGTGAAGCTCAAAATCGTTTTAATGTAACGTACTCAATCATGTAGAGGAAGAAAAATAAGAAAGTAAGGTTTGTAAGTAAAACTATTGTAGTAACTTTTAAACCTGTAGGTTGAAAGAAATTAAAAGGGGAAAATTATTATACGTTTAAGAACCGTTCTATTAAATATTATTGTAATGTTGAATTTAGTGAATAGTATTTCTTAACTCCTTTTTAAAATGGTTGTATCTTTAGTTTGTGCTGTTTTGTAGTAACTGGAAATGGTAATAACACGAAAGATTAAAAAAGTGTTTATATACCAAGAAAAGGAAACTTGAATCTAAAGTTTTTTTAAGTAAGAACTTTGCCTTCTTGAGTTTAAAACGTTGTTTGTCGATATTAAGAATTAATACTCAAACTTTTATCGATTTTAGTGGTTCCCCAACAATAAGGGTCTCATGGCAGGAATAGTGTCTTCAGGGATGGCCTTCACTCAGTTGTAATGAATAACTTACATACATATTTTATGAACCCTAATAACCTCCAACCTGATGCTGATGGGTAAGTGTTGCATAAGTAAGAATGATCTCATGGCGGAAATAATGTCTTAACGTAAACCCAGAATAGATACATTAATAAAGACCCAATGATAATACTTCCATTTATACACTAGTAAAGATATTCGTGATGACGACGATTTGAAGTACATTCTCAGGACCGCCAATACAGCACTTAACAACGTTTCAACCTAACTTAAGTTTGTTTGTTTGTTTTTTTAATTTCACACAAAGCCTCACGAGGGCTATCTGTGCTTCTAACTTAAGGTCGAAATGTTGTTCTCTGCTTTATTGATAAAAAATTAACACCTATAGCGGTCCTGAAATACATTGGTAAAGATAGAATTAGAAAATAAATTAAAGCCAATAATGATATAATCATCTAACAATGATATAAATTGGATAAAATAACGAAATCAACCATCTAATAATGTATTCAATAATCAAGCCAACCATCGATACATTAATAAAGCGAATAATGAATTGATTAATATTGTATACATTAACAGTTAATTACAGATGTACCTTTGATAGTAACCATTTTTACATCAACAGAGACAATCATGGATACATTAATAACAAGAAATCCTGTATTCTATGAAGTCGAATATTGGTACTTTAGTTGTTCAGCATAAAACTAAAGAATAGGCCATCTGTGTTTTGCGCAGCACAAATATCGAACCCTGGATTTTAGCGATATAAGTTTTTCAGACATACAACTAAGCCACTTTTGGCGCTATCCTTTGTTATATTAATAAAACATTACGGGATCATTAATAAAGAGAATCATAGAAACACTAATAAAGCTCATAACAGATTATCGTCAGCCATGGATACTTTAATCAAACCAATTATAACTATTTATGCATCAATACATAATGATGTATCCATACATAATGCTTGGGTACATGAAAGCAAAACATAGACGATTGCATTAATAAAAGAAGGAATGAAGCTAACCACTGACAAAGTAATAAATTCAGCAATAATCAGTATTGAGACGAACCATGGATACATTCACAACGCCAACATCTTGCACAACAACAAACCGTATGTTTTTATCTTCACTTTAAGCTCGTGAGCTATCTACATCAGGTACCCTTTATTTGGTACCCCTAAAAGCTCATCTGTAAGCTTACATATGTGGTTGACAAAGCATTGCGCATCGTAGGTTTATTTACAAAACTGTGTGAAGATAATACCGTGAGTATTTCACTAACTGGTGGTTGTTATATTGTTGCTTCTTATATTGTTGCATAACGTTGATAAAACTTTCTCAGTTTTCCTCGTTCTTCTCTTGAGTTACATCATAGTGTCTCATTTGCGGTTACTTTCAAAATCCATGTTTAATTAAGCATAATGAATAACAAATAATATTAGTGAAGTAACAGCTAACGTAGTAGATTATAATACCTGTTATTAGAAGATCACCAATTTGAGTAACTGTAGAGAGTTCTATTTGGTGCTACTACCAAATTAACCAGAATGGTTTTAACTTTCTATATGTTGTTTTAGTTATTTCTCCGATTCTGGGATTTTGGATCGTGTCCCTTTCTTATTTATAATCATGAGGAGGTACAAGGTGGTATTTTACTTATTGGATTACTACTGTACCAGGAACCTCCTCCAGATATGCCCGAGGTAAGTGGATTTGTCCAAATATTGCATTTATAATGCTAATATACGAGATAATGTAAATTTAAAGAGGAACTAGTTTTTGTTTTCAACGTAGGATATTATAATATTGTTTCAAAGAAATTCTACCATGATATCTATTCTTCTTCATGATATTCGTGGATTTCATTTCAGGGGATATTCTTCTTGTTTAGGTTACTTCCTATGGAATTTCAATGTATATACCAATATGTTTTTGAAAATAAAACGATAAACATGCCAGTTTATGGCCACTGAAATGCCACAAACTTCGATAAGTTCTTAAAGTAGATTAGTCCTTTAGCTGGTCAGTAATGATCATGTGTGATGAAGAACCTTTATTGAGTTTATCCTCTGCCTGATACCATTATTCCTTGTCATAATCTTATGGTGGGGTCATTGGATACCATATCATAAACTTGTAACTTTGTAAATTCTGTAAGACCCTACATTAAATACTCTACCACTGCAGCTCACACAAGTGATTCTAATTGAACATTTTTGTCTTTCATATCAAGCATTTTGTGAGACAAATGTTTGAGTAAAATGTCACCTTTATTAATCTGTAAGAGCATGAATTTTATAATTCATAATAATAATTTATAATTGTTAAAATACTTTACTGGTTATGGGCGCTATTTATTGTAACATCTAAGTCTGAAAATTATATAACCCTTAAGTTGTCAGGACTTTCCATAGGGGTAAATTCTCACTGAGATCTTGGACCTACAACACCTTAAACTTTATCACGAGAATAATCAATGAATCTTCTTGGTAGAAGGAGCAAGGTGTCAGTAATATCAAATCAAACTCTGTATATCTCCATTCCCAACCTTTCATCACCCTCCATTCTATGTCTAATTCAGATGTTTCAAATTCCAAGCGATGCAAAAATTACAAAACTTCCTGTTACGTATTCGTTGCATGTGACAGGTTTGCTTGTATATCAGATGTTAATGTTATGTTCGCCAACTGGCAGTTAAAGGCTTTCACTCGTATTCTTTCAGTGTAAATATATAGTGTGTTGTTGTTGGGCATAGTATTCTTGTGCATTAGTTTATGTGATTTCTTAGCGATAAATGAACAGCATGCGCTCCACTAGTTTTCTAACTTATATATCCGAAAATAGTTTAACATATTTACAACAAATTATTTACACTATAGTGATTATACGGATATCTTAAACTATATTCTTCTAGTTAACAAAAGTGCACTTAGACATACTCAATTACATTAAAACTTCAATTGACAAGTTGAACTACTTTTCAATCCCACTATTCGTTGGTTAAAGTAGCCCAAAGTTGGCGGTGGGTGGTGATGACTAGCTGCCTTCCCTCTAGTCTTACACTGCAAAATTAGGGACAGCTAGCACAGAGAGCCCTCAGTAGCTTTGTGCGAAATTCAAAACAAAAACAATCAATCATGTGAAAAGTTAGGACACCGATGAAATCCTGTGTATTTTCTAACATTTTTGGATAGGTAGATATTTAATCTCAATTTCAACAATACCGAGAGATTATAGGAATACAACTAAACAATTAAAACTGAAGAAAAGACTTTTCAAGATCTTCTGTAAATGAAATTCTACAAAAATGCATATTCTAACTGGGAAAAATTTAGGACACTCTGCCCCCTAATAGCTAGTGTTACCCACTTTGGCTGAAATAACTGTAGTGAGACGCTTCTTGTAGCCATCTACCCATCTGTGTCATCGGTCTGAAGAAAGTTTGCCCCACTCCTCAATGCAGAATTCTTTCAGGTGTGAGATGTTTGAGGTTTTGCCTGTACAGCCCGTTTCAAATCACCCAATAGCATCTCAATGGGATTAAGATCTGGACTTGTTGACTATTTTCCGGACAGTGGAATGGCTGATTTCAAAATCTTTTGGGATATATTAAATCCCTTATCAGACTCATAAGCTGCTACAAGTTTCTTTCTGAAGGCTTCAGACAGCTCTTTTGCTCTAATTTTGAATTTACTAACAACAAAGAAAACAGGACAAAAAGACAAGACAAGAAATATAAACAAGCGTAAAAACATGAATATATACAGACGTAAATATGAATAAATGGAAAAAAACAATATACAAACAATAATTAACAAGTGGGAAAAAACAATAAATATATTCAAGATTAATGTGAACAAAAGAAAACAGTAAATATACACAAAATTTATATATACAAAAACACAAGAAACGAGAGTGGAGGCAGGGCAGATCAGAAGTCGATCTCCACCCGACCCTGCACCAAAGTACAAAGGGCGAGACGTCCGGCCGACAGAGATGGTAAAACGACCCGGAATCCAGGCGCTGGTAGTCCGCTACAACGAGATCTGTCGGTCCGCCATGAGGCAAGGCAGCTAATTTGTCCTGCTTGCTCCACAAGTCCAGGCGGCGGGCCCACGAAAGCCATGCCAGCTTGCCAGCAAGGAGGCACAGGCATCCTTGAGACCCGCCCACCAAGACCCATTGACAGACTTGACAGAACAGAGCCCCAAATAAGGGGCAAGCAAAGCGTCTCAACCCGATCCTCGTCAAGGAGGGAGACGTTGAGCCTCCACACACCGGGCCCCGAAAAACGGGGACATATTCTCGAAATGTGGCGAGATAGTCAGACACTTAACACGAGACATCTTCAACCCGATGAACAGCAGCCCCATCGAGGCTCTGCCGAAGACTAGGTGTCACATAGAACATGTCAAGGCGACAAGAAATGCCCTGAGAAGTCCAGGTAGCCACAAAAGCAGACCCATGCAGTGCACGACATCGAAAAGGCGAAATCCGAAATCAACGCATGCATAGACCGCGTACCGATCACTAGCAAGAGGATCACCCCAATCTTGTCGAGGGAGGAACCTGTCCAACCACAAAAAAGACTTCCCGCTCTTCAGTCCGGACAAGTGCATAGACATTGACAAGCCGAATCTTACGACTCCTTGTGACAATATCAACGAACACCACCCGCCCTTCAGCATCGCTATGCGACGCGAGGATAGTCCCAGTAAAACGCGGGTGGAAGAGGATCCCCACCGCACGCGAACGTGTCGCGACAAACGACCAAAAGCACACACAGGGTAGTGAGAAGTCAGTGAAAATGGTCCCTCCGAGAGACAAAATGGGTCTCCTGAAGAAAGATAACGTTAACCACAAAGGGGTTCAAGTGGAAGAATGCGTAGAATTGAATATCAACGCTTCGCATTCCTCGGATGTTCAGCGAGAGGGGAGAACTCAGTGACGCTGCTGCTTTGACAAAGTTGACGGAGGCAGGGGCCATACAGACTTTGGAGCTACCCAATCCCACCCATCCTCGCAGCGGCAACCGACATCCGACCACCAGGGACAAGCCTCAGCCCAGGAAGAATGGGAAGTCCAAGATACTTACAAACGAGCTGAGTGACGGCAGCTCGTCCATCGGGGTCTCTGCGCCTCGCGGTAGGGTGCCGGAACAACCATCATCCCCAGAGCCAGTGCCGATGGTCCCTCAGAACTCCCAGCCACAGCATCACCAGCAGGGGATGCCTGACTCCACGTACTCCCCGACCACCCCACTGACCCATCTTCAACAGGGGTCAGGGACCCTTCCAGGGGGACACACCCCCACTAAAGGGGCAGGACCCTCTACACAGAGACCCTCCCAACACTGACAGGTGTGGCGGGATAGCTAACGCCCAAACAGCCCCAACCCCACCACCCCGACAGGAGTTCTGAGCCCCGGCGATAGGGGACGCTCCGGGGCACTAGGACATTTTAGAACACCTACAGGGGCCCCATCCAAGCCAGGGGCGAAGACTCCTCAGAGGCCCCTCACCTGAACAGCACCCGAAGCGCCACCATCCACCTCAGAGGACGCAGCCTCCACTTCCTGGGCGGGCGAGACACCCCCTCAGAAGACCGAGGCTCTCTCTCCCCAGACACAGTAGGTGCCGTGACGGAAGCCCCTCGGGGACACCTCCCTCGGCCGCCGCAGACAACGCCCGAGGACGAACTGACGCCCCGCCTTCTTCACCCAAGATTTTGGGCCGTGTTATCGTCGGTGGCCCAAGGCGACATACGTCGCCACACGCCGCGTGCAACGCTGGGGCGTGTGGCCAAATACGACTCGTGATAGTACACGCGTCATCAACATGTCCATACGCCAGACATATCCCGCACCGCGGGTCTGGCACTCTTAACACAGCGGCGACACAGTCGACGCATACCCGGTAATTGCACATCACGCGGAACCCGTTCACAACAATAAAATCGGGACCGTATAAACTTGCTTTTATACTAGGATATTCCTATCGATATTTACAATTAATGTTATGTTTCACTTACCTTGTTTCCATACTAGCAACATTCGGACACGGTTAGGGTATTTCATGTGGCACTCTGCTTGTGAAAGTGGGTTTTCTCTGGGCACTTCGGTTCCCACCCACAGCTAAATTACGGACATAGGACTTCTGTCCCGCCTCCCTGGAAAGGGCCCATAATCCATCCACGATTTTAATGACCTAAAACTCCATTCCAAATTACAGTATCTTAAACATAATCTCATGTCCATTCAATCAACGAAGCAAGATATCATAAGCAAATTTCAGGAACTTTATGCTTCTCCAGGTCCTTGGTGTCTGCTTCCTCTCCGGGTATCTCCCAGCTCCAACAGAAACTAGATTTAAAGACTTTTTCACATCAATCATCGTACTTCACCCACGTCGACCAAATAAATTCACGAAGGGGGGTTCAAGAGGGACAGCAATTCTTGACTACTCCCGTTGGAAGGAGTTCTCTCATTTCTTAAGCCGAACCCCTGTGACGATTTTTGTTTGTTTGTATAAGTTATATCAAACTCTGTATTAACAACTTAGGACTTTTAACCTCACGTTTTCTCGTGAGACTCAACATCTAACACATTTATATGAACCATGAATTCTGTCTACTCCCTGAAGTCTAGAAATATCTGTTTTGAAATATTATAGATAGTAAGCCTTTCTCTTTACTACTTGTTGCAGGAAATATTCTCTAAAGCGGTAGGCACAGAAACAACTGCAAAGAATTTCATACCTATAAATATATAATTACTTAAATTATAGAGTTAACTTTTGTGTCAAGATCTAAATAAGACCAAAACCCTCATAGGGTTTTAAATACAATTGTTACTTTTCTAAATGTTTTTAACTACAGTAACTACCAAGTATCTTAATCTATTTCACAGCATAACAATTGTTTTGGTTTTATCGCAACACGTTTGTTCCAGCTGCTCTGATGAGTCCTGGTATTTGTAGCGAGGCGTAGTCAGTACTTGATATGATAGATATAATGTCGTTTACATAGATATATATTCTTTACTTTCTATGATATGTTTTAACCTGTTAAATGTCAGTACTGTATAAATGATGAAATGTCATGGCTCTTTTAGTATAAACCAAATCATTAACATATTAAACTTTACATATATTTTATAGTTAATTAAAATCACAATAAATCAGTGTTATAGTTAACAACATCAACTCGCACTTGAGTATATCATACACAATGTAGAAGTTACTGTAATCAAAAGTAAGAATTTTATATAGGAAATTGAAAAATGTTGTTACAGAAAGTATATTGTGCAAATGTGGTGAATGAAGAATTACTAAAAACCTGAAATTTATTAGAATTCAGTATTTCTCGAGTATGCATCAAAATACAAAAGTATTGGGTTATTAAACTAAATATTGACTATTTTTGAAGTTAGAAAATTTATTTTATCTTTAAAGGAGACAGAAGTTGACAAATGTTCTGCATTAGCACAAACAGAGTTGGATTGTGAACACAAGACCCGTACATTAACCTTTCAGGAAGATTCTCCTGTTATGTCAGAAGGAAATTCAACCAATCAGAAGTAGAAAAATCACAAATACCAATACTAAGAGAATTTGTTGTTGTACCAAAGAAGCTTTGAAGATGAGAGAATTTTATATTTTATTAATAACGTGCATTGGGTCACTTCATTCAGGAACGTTTATCTGTAATTTTTTAAAAGTATGTGATATGCTTTTCTTTATCTTATTGTTTTCAGTGAAAATATTCTGATTTAGTTTCTAAATTAATTTAAAATTATAAGAAATTGAAAGAATTTACCATTTGATGTTTAAAATATAGTATGCTTACGAATCCTTCATTGCCAGTGCCAAACACATAACAATTTTCCATATATTTACGAACCATTATTTCCAGAATGTGGGACAATCCGTCCGTCATCTTTATTCGAAAAATGAAGTAGATCAGTATTAATTTGCTAGGATTATGTGCTGTTATTTAAAATGTGAAACAGTACTATCTTACAAGCTTTAAAATATGAAACAATTCTGTCTCACAAGTTTTAAAAGTGAAGTTCAGAAACATAAAATACAAATGTAAGTTATCTTGAAGCTTAACACAGTACAAAATAATACAGAAATAAAATTTTACATTTTGTTGTGAAAATTATTTACGTTATTTATGTTATTTGTCTTTTCAAATAATTAATGGATCTCCCACCTCATCACCTTCAATAATATATCCTTCAAATCCTCACGGAACTATTGGTAGACGCCCTTTAAAGATGAAATGAGTATTATGTCTGTTGAAGCAAGTACACACAGTCTGGAACTGGGAGGAATTATAACTGAAAAGAATTTTTTAACATTCCAGAATGAAATTTATGTTTCAACTCTCTGGCCAAGAGAATCAACTGTTCAAATACACTTGGAACAGTGAAATGTTTGAGTTGATGGGTTTATCATTTTACCCTTGAATCACTCTGCCAAACATTCGATTTATGGGTTCGATATCTAAATAACCAGTAGTATGTGTGTGTGTTTGTTTCTGTGTGTTTTCTTATAGCAAAGCCACATTGGACTATCTGCTGAGTCCACCGAGAGTTATATCCAGTAGAGTAAATTGTTTTTACCTGACAAAGAAATACTAGATAATTTACATCCAGACATGTAAATGTCGACAAGACTATTATGATAATTATCTGAACATTGTTAAACTGTGTTGAATTTGTATGAGTATTTTATTAACTATAACGAACTTTTGTTATTAAAATATGAATCATTAAGTCAAATATTGTTGTATTTATAAGTATGTGTAAAGATATTAAAATTAACAAAATAGTAACGTTTCGTTCTTCAGAGATAGTGGTAAATATGCTGTGTGTGGGGAAATCTGAAATTTGTACGAATTACAGTAAGGTTGGTGAGAGGGATCATACACTTAAATTACATTATCGTATTTTTAGATATATGGACAAACATTTATAGATGATGACGCATTTCTAACCACAACTGGTTCTGTATCTGGATGTGTTCACGTTGTTCTTAGGGTACTTATGGGCCTAATTCAGGACAAAATATCTTTCAAGGTAAGTAAAAGAAATATTTTTATGTATATTTAAAAGTTAATATCAATATTTGTTTGAACTATAATTTTCCTTTGCAATTTTGAGAAAAATAACAGCAACATAACACAGTGCAGAGTTTTCAAAGGTTAAAAGTAATCTCAGTAATATTTTCCAAACTTATTTCAGTTGAAAGTAACTATCAAAAGAAGAGCTATAAGCTAACGAAATAGTAAGAGTTGATGACCTCTACACTTGTGTTTTCTACAAGCAGTTGTTACCTATTCTAGTGTAATCATAATGATTACTATGTGTAAATAATCTATCAAAGAATAAGTAAAAATTATTTATCCATAGTAGTGTATTATGGTTGAAGACGTGTTAGTCTAAAGCTGAGAATATTTCCCCTATGATTCAGTCATTATTTCATCAAGATTGAAAAATAATAGAGAAAGTATTACATATTAATTTTGTGTGTAAAATGTACATGGCCTACAGCAGTTAATAATCAAAATATCTTTACAGTATAAAAGCTTTATCAATTAACTATGAAGAAAGCATAAAGAAACTCTGATTATTGTTAAAATAATTTCATACCTCAAGAAATGTTTATTTTGTTATAATTATTTTTAATTTTACATTATAATAGTAAATCCCAATTTCATCACTTTCGTAAACACTGACATAGTGATTGTTGTGCATCACCCTATAATGCATTTGATATGGAGGACCTTCGAAACAACGTTACAACAGTATATTTCACCTTCTCTGGAATCCAAACATCCACCAACATTTCTTCTATGTGGGAGTGCTACCTTTATGGTCATTTGGCTCCTTAATATGACTTTGGTCAATGGAATGTCAATTTTGAACATCATTACTGCCCGTTTAGGTACAGTTGGTCTGATATAGTGCCAAAACTAATAATGCTATATTGTACCAGTATGACAGTGAAGAACGTCCTATTATAGAGCTTCAAGATAGTTGGTGTTGGCAGGTTCTAAAACATCCTCTCTTTAAGTGGGTAATCAAACTAAATGATAAACCCATAACATGTAAATGATAACATTCACCATCTCATACAGTTTACTTATCTCATTATCTGATTTTTCGTTCATTATCAGATGGGAGTCTTAGCCAACTGTGGCACCACTCTTTCTTGAATTAGTTTAAAATAAACGGCATTAAAAACAATAAATTTAAGAAGAATTGGTGCTAATCAAACTATTTCCAAAGGGGGTTCACAATAAACTTCATAATAAAGGTTTGTTCTTTCATTGAGGCCTTTTTTTCGCTCATGATTAACCGGAAATATCTCTTAAACGTGGTACCTGATGGTTAGAGCGCTTGCTTCACAATCTAATATACACGAGTTCGAATGATTTCCTCTATTTTTTTTCAACTGGGGTCGTTATAATGTAATATTTAATTTCTTCATTCGTTGCCTTTATGTAGTTTATCACTGCTAAATTGGAGAAAGCCGGGAGAAATAGCTCTCGAATAGAATTTTGCAAATTTCAAAATAAACCAAATTTATAATAGAAGAGTGAATTGGAACAGATCTCTTTATAAAGCTGTCTTGAAATTTGTTGCTTAATTTTTATCTTTAAGTTATTTAGGTAATTAACATATTTTACCATACTTAGAACTAGAAACAAACGTTTATAATTGTGTCGCTTTCATACGAAACAATGTCATTCGATTTTAACTTTTCTTAAGATAAAAATGTTTTTAATTTGTAATACAATACACAGTGATCAACTACAATCTCGGAATGTTTTCAAATTAAATCTAATTTTAGTCATTGTATATTGTATATTTCTTTTCTAGTCTTGAAATACTTAAATTCAATTTGAACTTATGTCTTACGTAAAACTGTTTTATATATACTGAATTAATATGCAGCCAACAAGCGTGATTTTTATGGGACTGAAAACAATATTGCTGTTTACGCTGGTAGCGACATCTCACGGTGGACAAGTGATGTTCATAATATGGATTTGTGCCCTATATGCTACGTTTCCTGTTGAGTTTGTGTGCATTCCTGCCGCTGTTGTTGAAGTGTTTGGCAAAAAACACACAACTATGATTTATGGAATGATCTACTTTATAGCAGTAAGTAACTAAAATGATATGTGTATCTTCACCTGACTGACAATCTGCAAGATATTTATGTATTCTTTAGTATCGTCGAAATTATCGTTGAAGCAACGAGCACCAATATCGTCATTTCTTTGTGATTAAAAAATGAAAGGAGAACATTAAATATTAAATATATGAAGTATTCATACACCATGTTTAATTTTCTGTTTGTTTTATCAATTAAAATTCTTTATCTCACCTACGTAGTAACTCTCAAACCATGATAGTTAGTTTAGCCTTTTTTCATAGACACTTAACTGCTGAATGTCGATATAACTTGTTTGATATGTTAATCTATACATTTATCTTCACTCAAACGTCTACCTTCTAAGCGACTGTACATTTCCTTCTATGTATTACTTCAGCCCAGTGATATTTTATATAATAATCATCTAACTGCTGAGTGACTATATAAATATATATATATTCTTCAATCTGATACTTCATCTTGTTGATATCATTAAATATCTATCTAACTGCTAAGTGACTATATATACATTCTTTAGCTGATGCTTCATTCTTCTCGAAAATATAATTTTTCTCTCAAACTTCTCCCACTTAGCGACAGCATATTTTCTTAAGCTACACATGAGATTACTGATAAACATTTTTTGATATACATCTAGATGCATAGTTATCATGTGTCTTCATGTAGGTACTTCTGTTATCATCTGGCCTATAGTGTTTCAAAAAATTATTCACACTTCGGATGGTTTGGAACATTTTGTTTGTTTGGGAGTATTTCATTTATTGGTAAGTTATGAGAGTTTGTATAGAATAAAATAAAATGTATCCTGTTTCATCTTTACTGTATTGTAAAATATGTTCAATTATTTACATCGCTACTTCTACCCCGGCATGGCCGAGCGCGTAAGGCGTGCGACTCATAATCCGAGGGTCGCGGGTTCGCGCTTGCGTCGCGCCAAATACTCGCTTTCAGCCGTGGGGTGTATAATGTGACGGTCAATCCCACTATTCGTTGGTAAAAGAGTAGCCCAAGAGTTGGCGGTGGGTGGTGATGACTAGCTGCCTTCCCTCTGGTCTTACACTGCTAAATTATGGACGGCTAGCACAGATAGCCCTCGAGTAGATTTGTGCGAAATTCCAAAACAAACGCTACTTCTAGCCTAATAAATGTACTTACACATTAATTTTAAATAAATTACAATTTAACAGCAGTAAATGTAAAGTTAAAATAACTAAGTAAATTTATTTTTCGATCAATTACAACGTATCTCATATCTAAAAGCCATCATTAAAACACTGTTAAATCACAGATTCTCTGAACTAAAAGTTTCATAACTACTAGATTCGGTATTGAACTCACATAATACACCTAAAATAAAGGCGTTTTACCGACTTTAAATTCTCTTACGTGGTTTTGCAAAATTTTTGGGGGAATAACATACATTCCTTATTCTTAAAACATATAAATTACGTGCGTTTAGTTTCAGTGCTACTTGAACCTTTCTTTCAAAGAGAAAATTGACTTTGAAACCTTACTCATTGTACACTTTCGTAAATTGTAACTCTACGTTACATGACGTTCAACAATACTACAACTAACGTAAAATCATTGTACTTTACAATAAGCACGATTGCTGTGCACAGATTCAAATATTTCACATTGTACTTTACTCTAGGCCTATGTTGACGTCAACGGTAACAAACTGTAGTTTGCTCTGCTGACTAACAAACTATAATATTAACATATAATAGTATGTTCGTACAGTATGTATAGATTGTAGTCCCTACTGTTCAGTAAGAAAATTAAATGTTAGTAGTATGGTAATAGACACTTGTTAAAAGCAAGAAGATTGGTAAGAATAATTTGTAAATGAAACATAATGGATCTGTGTTTGTTTAATAATTACAAATAGTATTTATATAATTCAAAATTGCACTGATTACTTTGGTAAGAAACTATTTATGACCCACTCGACCTAAAGCTTTAGACGTTATATATATCATTGTATACATAATAACGAAAGAAATATATTCTAGTAGACTATCACTCTTACAGTTTTTTTCTTTTGTTTGAAAACTAACAGACAAGTGTTCCTCTTCCGTTCTGCTCTGATATGCTTTCCTATCTAATAGGATAATGTAGAAATATAATATTTTTGCCTATAAATTGCATGTTTATAAATTCTTTAATTCAGACCTAAAACATGCGTGATCTCATTGCACAATTTATTTTTTTGTTTTTTAAATACTTTACCTATTTTGTTATTTATACAGGTTTTCTTGCGTCATTAGTATATTCTGAAAAGTAGCACACTACGATAAAAGTCAACTGTTCAGAATGAAAAGAAATAAACAAGTCTTGTATGGGAATGTTGACTGGCGGGTGAACCAATCATCGTTCTTATTATTTCACGTTTTACATTCCTTACTTTTATTGAGTATAGAAATAAAGAACATCAACTCTTGTGTCCTACTTTCCCTTCACAGTATATTTGAGAGTCGTCC
>NC_134833.1:164757050-164807428 GCF_004210375.1 Tachypleus tridentatus | reverse complement strand
TCATGTCAGTTTATATAAATTACATCTTCAGATACCACATGTCTACTGACTGATATAGGTATCAAGGCGATAGTCATGTCAGCTTATATAAATTACATCTTCAGATACCACATGTCTACTGACCGATCTAGGTATCATGATAGTCGCGCCGCTTATATAAATTACATCTTCAGATACCACATGTCTACTGACTGATATAGGTATCATGATAGTCATGTCAGTTTATATAAATTACATCTTCAGATACCTCACATGTCTACTGACTGATATAGGTACTCGCGATAGTCATGTCAGTTTATATAAATTACATCTTCAGATACCACATGTCACTGACTGATATAGGTATCATGATAGTCATGTCAGTTTATATAAATTACATCTTCAGATAATACCACATGTCTACTGACTGATACAGGTACTGATAGTCATGTCAGTTTATATAAATTACATCTTCAGATACCACATGTCTACTGACTGATCTAGGTATCATGACAGTCATGTCAGTTTATATAAATTGGCATCTTCAGATACCCATGTCTACTGACTGATATAGGTATCATGACAGTCATGTCAGTTTATATATAAATTACATCTTCAGATACTCACATGTCTACTGACTGATATAGGTACTGCGATAGTCATGTCAGTTTATATAAATTACATCTTCAGATACCACATGTCTACTGACTGATATAGGTATCTGATAGTCATGTCAGTTTATATAAATTACATCTTCAGATACCACATGTCTACTGACTGATATAGGTATCATGATAGTCATGTCAGTTTATATAAATTACATCTTCAGATAATACCACATGTCTACTGACTGATACAGGTATCGCGATAGTCATGTCAGTTTATATAAATTACATCTTCAGATACCACATGTCTACTGACTGATATAGGTATCATGATAGTCATGTCAGTTTATATAAATTACATCTTCAGATACCACATGTCTACTGACTGTTCTAGGTATCATGATAGTCATGTCAGTTTATATAAATTACATCTTCAGATACCACTGTATGTTAAGATCATGATAGTCATGTCAGGTTATATAAATTACATCTTCAGATACCACATGTCTACTGACTGATACAGGTATCATGATAGTCATGTCAGTTTATATAAATTACATCTTCAGATACCACATGTCTACTGACTGATATAGGAATCATGATAGTCATCAGTTTATATAAATTACATCTTCAGATACCACATGTCTACTGACTGATATAGGTATCATGATAGTCATGTCAGTTTATATAAATTACATCTTCAGATACCACATGTCTACTGACTGATATAGGTATCATGATAGTCATGTCAGTTTATATAAATTACATCTTCAGATACCACATGTCTACTGACTGATATAGGGTATCATGATAGTCATGTCAGTTTATATAAATTACATCTTCAGATAATACCACATGTCTACTGACTGATACAGGTATCAAGGCGATAGTCATGTCAGCTTATATAAATTACTTCTTCAGATACCACATGTCTACTGACCGATCTAGGTATCATGACAGTCGCGCCAGCTTATATAAATTACATCTTCAGATACCACATGTCTACTGACTGATATAGGTATCATGACAGTCATGTCAGTTTATATAAATTACATCTTCAGATACCTCACATGTCTACTGACTGATATAGGTACTCGCGATAGTCATGTCAGTTTATATAAATTACATCTTCAGATACCACATGTCTACTGACTGATAAAGGTATCATGATGATCATGTCAGTTTATATAAATTACATCTTCAGATAATACCACATGTCTACTGACTGTTCTAGGTATCATGATAGTCATGTCAGTTTATATAAATTACATCTTCAGATACCACATGTCTACTGACTGATCTAGTTATCATGGATAGTCATGTCAGTTTATATAAATTGGCATCTTCAGATACCACATGTCTACTGACTGATATAGGTATCATGCTAGTCATGTCAGTTTATATATAAATTACATCTTCAGATACTCACATGTCTACTGACTGATATAGGTACTGCGATAGTCATGTCAGTTTATATAAATTACATCTTCAGATACCACATGTCTACTGACTGATATAGGTATCTGATAGTCATGTCAGTTTATATAAATTACATCTTCAGATACCACATGTCTACTGACTGATATAGGTATCATGATAGTCATGTCAGTTTATATAAATTACATCTTCAGATAATACCACATGTCTACTGACTGATCTAGGTATCATGATAGTCATGTCAGTTTATATAAATTACATCTTCAGATACCACATGTCTACTGACTGATACTAGGTATCATGATAGTCATGTCAGTTTATATAAATTACATCTTCAGATACCACATGTCTACTGACTGATACAGGTATCATGATAGTCATGTCAGTTTATATAAATTACATCTTCAGATACCACATGTCTACTGACTGATATAGGTATCATGATAGTCATGTCAGTTTATATAAATTACATCTTCAGATACCACATACTACTGACTGATATAGGTATCATGATAGTCATGTCAGTTTATATAAATTACATCTTCAGATACCACATGTCTACTGACTGATATAGGTATCATGATAGTCATGTTTAAATTACATCTTCAGATACCACATGTCATTGACTGGTTATAGGTATCAATGATAAATGCCAGTTTATATAAATTGTCTTCAGATACCACATATGTCTACTGACTGATATAGGGTATCATGATAGTCTCGTCAGCTTATATAAATTACATCTTCAGATAATACCACATGTCTACTGACTGATATAGGTATCATGATAGTCATGTCAGTTTATATAAATTACATCTTCAGATACCATGTCTACTGACCTGATACAGGTATCGCGACAGTCATGTCAGTTTATATAAATTACATCTTCAGATACCACATGCTCTACTGACTGATCTAGGTATCATGATAGTCATGTCAGCTTATATAAATTACATCTTCAGATAATACCACATGTCTACTGACTGATGTTAAGGTAATGCGACAGTCATGTCTGCTTATATAAATTACATCTTCAGATACACACATGTCTACCGACTGATCTAGGTATCATGATAGTCATGTCAGTTTATATAAATTACATCTTCAGATACCACATGTCTACTGACTGATATAGGTATCATGACAGTAGTCATGTCAGTTTATATAAATTACATCTTCAGATACCACATGTCTACTGACTGATATAGGTATCATGATAGTCATGTCAGTTTATATAAATTACATCTTCAGATACCACATGTCTACTGACTGATATAGGTATCATGATAGTCATGTCAGTTTATATAAATTACATCTTCAGATACCACATGTCTACTGACTGATATAGGTATCATGATAGTCATGTCAGTTTATATAAATTACATCTTCAGATACCACATGTCTACTGACTGATATAGGTATCATGATAGTCATGTCAGTTTATATAAATTACATCTTCAGATACCACATGTCTACTGACTGATCTAGGTATCATGATAGTCATGTCAGTTTATATAAATTACATCTTCAGATACCACATGTCTACTGACTGATATAGGTATCATGATAGTCATGTCAGTTTATATAAATTACATCTTCAGATACCACATGTCTACTGACTGATATAGGTATCATGATAGTCATGTCAGTTTATATAAATTACATCTTCAGATACCACATGTCTACTGACTGATATAGGTATCATGATAGTCATGTCAGTTTATATAAATTACATCTTCAGATACCACATGTCTACTGACTGATATAGGTATCATGATAGTCATGTCAGTTTATATAAATTACATCTTCAGATACCACATGTCTACTGACTGATCTAGGTATCATGATAGTCATGTCAGTTTATATAAATTACATCTTCAGATACCACATGTCTACTGACTGATATAGGTATCATGATAGTCATGTCAGTTTATATAAATTACATCTTCAGATAATACCACATGTCTACTGACTGATACAGGTATCATGATAGTCATGTCAGTTTATATAAATTACATCTTCAGATACCACATGTCTACTGACTGATCTAGGTATCATGATAGTCATGTCAGTTTATATAAATTACATCTTCAGATACCACATGTCTACTGACTGATATAGGTATCATGATAGTCATGTCAGTTTATATAAATTACATCTTCAGATACCACATGTCTACTGACTGATATAGGTATCATGATAGTCATGTCAGTTTATATAAATTACATCTGATTACATCTTCAGATACCACATGTCTACTGACTGATATAGGTATCATGATAGTCATGTCAGTTTATATAAATTACATCTTCAGATACCACATGTCTACTGACTGATATAGGTATCATGATAGTCATGTCAGTTTATATAAATTACATCTTCAGATACCACATGTCTACTGACTGATATAGGTATCATGATAGTCATGTCAGTTTATATAAATTACATCTTCAGATACCACATGTCTACTGACTGATATAGGTATCATGATAGTCATGTCAGTTTATATAAATTACATCTTCAGATACCACATGTCTACTGACTGATATAGGTATCATGATAGTCATGTCAGTTTATATAAATTACATCTTCAGATACCACATGTCTACTGACTGATATAGGTATCATGATAGTCATGTCAGTTTATATAAATTACATCTTCAGATACCACATGTCTACTGACTGATATAGGTATCATGATAGTCATGTCAGTTTATATAAATTACATCTTCAGATACCACATGTCTACTGACTGATATAGGTATCATGATAGTCATGTCAGTTTATATAAATTACATCTTCAGATACCACATGTCTACTGACTGATATAGGTATCATGATAGTCATGTCAGTTTATATAAATTACATCTTCAGATACCACATGTCTACTGACTGATATAGGTATCATGATAGTCATGTCAGTTTATATAAATTACATCTTCAGATACCACATGTCTACTGACTGATATAGGTATCATGATAGTCATGTCAGTTTATATAAATTACATCTTCAGATACCACATGTCTACTGACTGATATAGGTATCATGATAGTCATGTCAGTTTATATAAATTACATCTTCAGATACCACATGTCTACTGACTGATATAGGTATCATGATAGTCATGTCAGTTTATATAAATTACATCTTCAGATACCACATGTCTACTGACTGATATAGGTATCATGATAGTCATGTCAGTTTATATAAATTACATCTTCAGATACCACATGTCTACTGACTGATATAGGTATCATGATAGTCATGTCAGTTTATATAAATTACATCTTCAGATACCACATGTCTACTGACTGATATAGGTATCATGATAGTCATGTCAGTTTATATAAATTACATCTTCAGATACCACATGTCTACTGACTGATATAGGTATCATGATAGTCATGTCAGTTTATATAAATTACATCTTCAGATACCACATGTCTACTGACTGATATAGGTATCATGATAGTCATGTCAGTTTATATAAATTACATCTTCAGATACCACATGTCTACTGACTGATATAGGTATCATGATAGTCATGTCAGTTTATATAAATTACATCTTCAGATACCACATGTCTACTGACTGATATAGGTATCATGATAGTCATGTCAGTTTATATAAATTACATCTTCAGATACCACATGTCTACTGACTGATATAGGTATCATGATAGTCATGTCAGTTTATATAAATTACATCTTCAGATACCACATGTCTACTGACTGATATAGGTATCATGATAGTCATGTCAGTTTATATAAATTACATCTTCAGATACCACATGTCTACTGACTGATATAGGTATCATGATAGTCATGTCAGTTTATATAAATTACATCTTCAGATACCACATGTCTACTGACTGATATAGGTATCATGATAGTCATGTCAGTTTATATAAATTACATCTTCAGATACCACATGTCTACTGACTGATATAGGTATCATGATAGTCATGTCAGTTTATATAAATTACATCTTCAGATACCACATGTCTACTGACTGATATAGGTATCATGATAGTCATGTCAGTTTATATAAATTACATCTTCAGATACCACATGTCTACTGACTGATATAGGTATCATGATAGTCATGTCAGTTTATATAAATTACATCTTCAGATACCACATGTCTACTGACTGATATAGGTATCATGATAGTCATGTCAGTTTATATAAATTACATCTTCAGATACCACATGTCTACTGACTGATATAGGTATCATGATAGTCATGTCAGTTTATATAAATTACATCTTCAGATACCACATGTCTACTGACTGATATAGGTATCATGATAGTCATGTCAGTTTATATAAATTACATCTTCAGATACCACATGTCTACTGACTGATATAGGTATCATGATAGTCATGTCAGTTTATATAAATTACATCTTCAGATACCACATGTCTACTGACTGATATAGGTATCATGATAGTCATGTCAGTTTATATAAATTACATCTTCAGATACCACATGTCTACTGACTGATATAGGTATCATGATAGTCATGTCAGTTTATATAAATTACATCTTCAGATACCACATGTCTACTGACTGATATAGGTATCATGATAGTCATGTCAGTTTATATAAATTACATCTTCAGATACCACATGTCTACTGACTGATATAGGTATCATGATAGTCATGTCAGTTTATATAAATTACATCTTCAGATACCACATGTCTACTGACTGATATAGGTATCATGATAGTCATGTCAGTTTATATAAATTACATCTTCAGATACCACATGTCTACTGACTGATATAGGTATCATGATAGTCATGTCAGTTTATATAAATTACATCTTCAGATACCACATGTCTACTGACTGATATAGGTATCATGATAGTCATGTCAGTTTATATAAATTACATCTTCAGATACCACATGTCTACTGACTGATATAGGTATCATGATAGTCATGTCAGTTTATATAAATTACATCTTCAGATACCACATGTCTACTGACTGATATAGGTATCATGATAGTCATGTCAGTTTATATAAATTACATCTTCAGATACCACATGTCTACTGACTGATATAGGTATCATGATAGTCATGTCAGTTTATATAAATTACATCTTCAGATACCACATGTCTACTGACTGATATAGGTATCATGATAGTCATGTCAGTTTATATAAATTACATCTTCAGATACCACATGTCTACTGACTGATATAGGTATCATGATAGTCATGTCAGTTTATATAAATTACATCTTCAGATACCACATGTCTACTGACTGATATAGGTATCATGATAGTCATGTCAGTTTATATAAATTACATCTTCAGATACCACATGTCTACTGACTGATATAGGTATCATGATAGTCATGTCAGTTTATATAAATTACATCTTCAGATACCACATGTCTACTGACTGATATAGGTATCATGATAGTCATGTCAGTTTATATAAATTACATCTTCAGATACCACATGTCTACTGACTGATATAGGTATCATGATAGTCATGTCAGTTTATATAAATTACATCTTCAGATACCACATGTCTACTGACTGATATAGGTATCATGATAGTCATGTCAGTTTATATAAATTACATCTTCAGATACCACATGTCTACTGACTGATATAGGTATCATGATAGTCATGTCAGTTTATATAAATTACATCTTCAGATACCACATGTCTACTGACTGATATAGGTATCATGATAGTCATGTCAGTTTATATAAATTACATCTTCAGATACCACATGTCTACTGACTGATATAGGTATCATGATAGTCATGTCAGTTTATATAAATTACATCTTCAGATACCACATGTCTACTGACTGATATAGGTATCATGATAGTCATGTCAGTTTATATAAATTACATCTTCAGATACCACATGTCTACTGACTGATCTAGGTATCATGATAGTCATGTCAGTTTATATAAATTACATCTTCAGATACCACATGTCTACTGACTGATATAGGTATCATGATAGTCATGTCAGTTTATATAAATTACATCTTCAGATACCACATGTCTACTGACTGATATAGGTATCATGATAGTCATGTCAGTTTATATAAATTACATCTTCAGATACCACATGTCTACTGACTGATATAGGTATCATGATAGTCATGTCAGTTTATATAAATTACATCTTCAGATACCACATGTCTACTGACTGATATAGGTATCATGATAGTCATGTCAGTTTATATAAATTACATCTTCAGATACCACATGTCTACTGACTGATATAGGTATCATGATAGTCATGTCAGTTTATATAAATTACATCTTCAGATACCACATGTCTACTGACTGATATAGGTATCATGATAGTCATGTCAGTTTATATAAATTACATCTTCAGATACCACATGTCTACTGACTGATAGTAGGTATCATGATAGTCATGTCAGTTTATATAAATTACATCTTCAGATACCACATGTCTACTGACTGATATAGGTATCATGATAGTCATGTCAGTTTATATAAATTACATCTTCAGATACCACATGTCTACTGACTGATATAGGTATCATGATAGTCATGTCAGTTTATATAAATTACATCTTCAGATACCACATGTCTACTGACTGATCTAGGTATCATGATAGTCATGTCAGTTTATATAAATTACATCTTCAGATACCACATGTCTACTGACTGATATAGGTATCATGATAGTCATGTCAGTTTATATAAATTACATCTTCAGATACCACATGTCTACTGACTGATATAGGTATCATGATAGTCATGTCAGTTTATATAAATTACATCTTCAGATACCACATGTCTACTGACTGATATAGGTATCATGATAGTCATGTCAGTTTATATAAATTACATCTTCAGATACCACATGTCTACTGACTGATATAGGTATCATGATAGTCATGTCAGTTTATATAAATTACATCTTCAGATACCACATGTCTACTGACTGATATAGGTATCATGATAGTCATGTCAGTTTATATAAATTACATCTTCAGATACCACATGTCTACTGACTGATATAGGTATCATGATAGTCATGTCAGTTTATATAAATTACATCTTCAGATACCACATGTCTACTGACTGATATAGGTATCATGATAGTCATGTCAGTTTATATAAATTACATCTTCAGATACCACATGTCTACTGACTGATATAGGTATCATGATAGTCATGTCAGTTTATATAAATTACATCTTCAGATACCACATGTCTACTGACTGATATAGGTATCATGATAGTCATGTCAGTTTATATAAATTACATCTTCAGATACCACATGTCTACTGACTGATATAGGTATCATGATAGTCATGTCAGTTTATATAAATTACATCTTCAGATACCACATGTCTACTGACTGATATAGGTAGGTATCATGATAGTCATGTCAGTTTATAT
Source organism: Tachypleus tridentatus (assembly GCF_004210375.1). Taxonomy (NCBI): domain Eukaryota; kingdom Metazoa; phylum Arthropoda; class Merostomata; order Xiphosura; family Limulidae; genus Tachypleus; species Tachypleus tridentatus. The sequence continues at coordinate 164,797,993 of NC_134833.1, read as the reverse complement.
AAATTACATCTTCAGATACCACATGTCTACTGACTGATATAGGTATCATGATAGTCATGTCAGTTTATATAAATTACATCTTCAGATACCACATGTCTACTGACTGATATAGGTATCATGATAGTCATGTCAGTTTATATAAATTACATCTTCAGATACCACATGTCTACTGACTGATATAGGTATCATGATAGTCATGTCAGTTTATATAAATTACATCTTCAGATACCACATGTCTACTGACTGATATAGGTATCATGATAGTCATGTCAGTTTATATAAATTACATCTTCAGATACCACATGTCTACTGACTGATATAGGTATCATGATAGTCATGTCAGTTTATATAAATTACATCTTCAGATACCACATGTCTACTGACTGATATAGGTATCATGATAGTCATGTCAGTTTATATAAATTACATCTTCAGATACCACATGTCTACTGACTGATATAGGTATCATGATAGTCATGTCAGTTTATATAAATTACATCTTCAGATACCACATGTCTACTGACTGATATAGGTATCATGATAGTCATGTCAGTTTATATAAATTACATCTTCAGATACCACATGTCTACTGACTGATATAGGTATCATGATAGTCATGTCAGTTTATATAAATTACATCTTCAGATACCACATGTCTACTGACTGATATAGGTATCATGATAGTCATGTCAGTTTATATAAATTACATCTTCAGATACCACATGTCTACTGACTGATATAGGTATCATGATAGTCATGTCAGTTTATATAAATTACATCTTCAGATACCACATGTCTACTGACTGATATAGGTATCATGATAGTCATGTCAGTTTATATAAATTACATCTTCAGATACCACATGTCTACTGACTGATATAGGTATCATGATAGTCATGTCAGTTTATATAAATTACATCTTCAGATACCACATGTCTACTGACTGATATAGGTATCATGATAGTCATGTCAGTTTATATAAATTACATCTTCAGATACCACATGTCTACTGACTGATATAGGTATCATGATAGTCATGTCAGTTTATATAAATTACATCTTCAGATACCACATGTCTACTGACTGATATAGGTATCATGATAGTCATGTCAGTTTATATAAATTACATCTTCAGATACCACATGTCTACTGACTGATATAGGTATCATGATAGTCATGTCAGTTTATATAAATTACATCTTCAGATACCACATGTCTACTGACTGATATAGGTATCATGATAGTCATGTCAGTTTATATAAATTACATCTTCAGATACCACATGTCTACTGACTGATATAGGTATCATGATAGTCATGTCAGTTTATATAAATTACATCTTCAGATACCACATGTCTACTGACTGATATAGGTATCATGATAGTCATGTCAGTTTATATAAATTACATCTTCAGATACCACATGTCTACTGACTGATATAGGTATCATGATAGTCATGTCAGTTTATATAAATTACATCTTCAGATACCACATGTCTACTGACTGATATAGGTATCATGATAGTCATGTCAGTTTATATAAATTACATCTTCAGATACCACATGTCTACTGACTGATATAGGTATCATGATAGTCATGTCAGTTTATATAAATTACATCTTCAGATACCACATGTCTACTGACTGATATAGGTATCATGATAGTCATGTCAGTTTATATAAATTACATCTTCAGATACCACATGTCTACTGACTGATATAGGTATCATGATAGTCATGTCAGTTTATATAAATTACATCTTCAGATACCACATGTCTACTGACTGATATAGGTATCATGATAGTCATGTCAGTTTATATAAATTACATCTTCAGATACCACATGTCTACTGACTGATATAGGTATCATGATAGTCATGTCAGTTTATATAAATTACATCTTCAGATACCACATGTCTACTGACTGATATAGGTATCATGATAGTCATGTCAGTTTATATAAATTACATCTTCAGATACCACATGTCTACTGACTGATATAGGTATCATGATAGTCATGTCAGTTTATATAAATTACATCTTCAGATACCACATGTCTACTGACTGATATAGGTATCATGATAGTCATGTCAGTTTATATAAATTACATCTTCAGATACCACATGTCTACTGACTGATATAGGTATCATGATAGTCATGTCAGTTTATATAAATTACATCTTCAGATACCACATGTCTACTGACTGATATAGGTATCATGATAGTCATGTCAGTTTATATAAATTACATCTTCAGATACCACATGTCTACTGACTGATATAGGTATCATGATAGTCATGTCAGTTTATATAAATTACATCTTCAGATACCACATGTCTACTGACTGATATAGGTATCATGATAGTCATGTCAGTTTATATAAATTACATCTTCAGATACCACATGTCTACTGACTGATATAGGTATCATGATAGTCATGTCAGTTTATATAAATTACATCTTCAGATACCACATGTCTACTGACTGATATAGGTATCATGATAGTCATGTCAGTTTATATAAATTACATCTTCAGATACCACATGTCTACTGACTGATATAGGTATCATGATAGTCATGTCAGTTTATATAAATTACATCTTCAGATACCACATGTCTACTGACTGATATAGGTATCATGATAGTCATGTCAGTTTATATAAATTACATCTTCAGATACCACATGTCTACTGACTGATATAGGTATCATGATAGTCATGTCAGTTTATATAAATTACATCTTCAGATACCACATGTCTACTGACTGATATAGGTATCATGATAGTCATGTCAGTTTATATAAATTACATCTTCAGATACCACATGTCTACTGACTGATATAGGTATCATGATAGTCATGTCAGTTTATATAAATTACATCTTCAGATACCACATGTCTACTGACTGATATAGGTATCATGATAGTCATGTCAGTTTATATAAATTACATCTTCAGATACCACATGTCTACTGACTGATATAGGTATCATGATAGTCATGTCAGTTTATATAAATTACATCTTCAGATACCACATGTCTACTGACTGATATAGGTATCATGATAGTCATGTCAGTTTATATAAATTACATCTTCAGATACCACATGTCTACTGACTGATATAGGTATCATGATAGTCATGTCAGTTTATATAAATTACATCTTCAGATACCACATGTCTACTGACTGATATAGGTATCATGATAGTCATGTCAGTTTATATAAATTACATCTTCAGATACCACATGTCTACTGACTGATATAGGTATCATGATAGTCATGTCAGTTTATATAAATTACATCTTCAGATACCACATGTCTACTGACTGATATAGGTATCATGATAGTCATGTCAGTTTATATAAATTACATCTTCAGATACCACATGTCTACTGACTGATATAGGTATCATGATAGTCATGTCAGTTTATATAAATTACATCTTCAGATACCACATGTCTACTGACTGATATAGGTATCATGATAGTCATGTCAGTTTATATAAATTACATCTTCAGATACCACATGTCTACTGACTGATATAGGTATCATGATAGTCATGTCAGTTTATATAAATTACATCTTCAGATACCACATGTCTACTGACTGATATAGGTATCATGATAGTCATGTCAGTTTATATAAATTACATCTTCAGATACCACATGTCTACTGACTGATATAGGTATCATGATAGTCATGTCAGTTTATATAAATTACATCTTCAGATACCACATGTCTACTGACTGATATAGGTATCATGATAGTCATGTCAGTTTATATAAATTACATCTTCAGATACCACATGTCTACTGACTGATATAGGTATCATGATAGTCATGTCAGTTTATATAAATTACATCTTCAGATACCACATGTCTACTGACTGATATAGGTATCATGATAGTCATGTCAGTTTATATAAATTACATCTTCAGATACCACATGTCTACTGACTGATATAGGTATCATGATAGTCATGTCAGTTTATATAAATTACATCTTCAGATACCACATGTCTACTGACTGATATAGGTATCATGATAGTCATGTCAGTTTATATAAATTACATCTTCAGATACCACATGTCTACTGACTGATATAGGTATCATGATAGTCATGTCAGTTTATATAAATTACATCTTCAGATACCACATGTCTACTGACTGATATAGGTATCATGATAGTCATGTCAGTTTATATAAATTACATCTTCAGATACCACATGTCTACTGACTGATATAGGTATCATGATAGTCATGTCAGTTTATATAAATTACATCTTCAGATACCACATGTCTACTGACTGATATAGGTATCATGATAGTCATGTCAGTTTATATAAATTACATCTTCAGATACCACATGTCTACTGACTGATATAGGTATCATGATAGTCATGTCAGTTTATATAAATTACATCTTCAGATACCACATGTCTACTGACTGATATAGGTATCATGATAGTCATGTCAGTTTATATAAATTACATCTTCAGATACCACATGTCTACTGACTGATATAGGTATCATGATAGTCACTGTGATATAGGTATCAGTTTATATAAATTACATCTTCAGATACCACATGTCTACTGACTGATATAGGTATCATGATAGTCATGTCAGTTTATATAAATTACATCTTCAGATACCACATGTCTACTGACTGATATAGGTATCATGATAGTCATGTCAGTTTATATAAATTACATCTTCAGATACCACATGTCTACTGACTGATATAGGTATCATGATAGTCATGTCAGTTTATATAAATTACATCTTCAGATACCACATGTCTACTGACTGATATAGGTATCATGATAGTCATGTCAGTTTATATAAATTACATCTTCAGATACCACATGTCTACTGACTGATATAGGTATCATGATAGTCATGTCAGTTTATATAAATTACATCTTCAGATACCACATGTCTACTGACTGATATAGGTATCATGATAGTCATGTCAGTTTATATAAATTACATCTTCAGATACCACATGTCTACTGACTGATATAGGTATCATGATAGTCATGTCAGTTTATATAAATTACATCTTCAGATACCACATGTCTACCTGATATAGGTATCATGATAGTCATGTCAGTTTATATAAATTACATCTTCAGACTGTCTACTGACTGATATAGGTATCATGATAGTCATGTCAGTTTATATAAATTACATCTTCAGATACCACATGTCTACTGACTGATATAGGTATCATGATAGTCATGTCAGTTTATATAAATTACATCTTCAGATACCACATGTCTACTGACTGATATAGGTATCATGATAGTCATGTCAGTTTATATAAATTACATCTTCAGATACCACATGTCTACTGACTGATATAGGTATCATGATAGTCATGTCAGTTTATATAAATTACATCTTCAGATACCACATGTCTACTGACTGATATAGGTATCATGATAGTCATGTCAGTTTATATAAATTACATCTTCAGATACCACATGTCTACTGACTGATATAGGTATCATGATAGTCATGTCAGTTTATATAAATTACATCTTCAGATACCACATGTCTACTGACTGATATAGGTATCATGATAGTCATGTCAGTTTATATAAATTACATCTTCAGATACCACATGTCTACTGACTGATATAGGTATCATGATAGTCATGTCAGTTTATATAAATTACATCTTCAGATACCACATGTCTACTGACTGATATAGGTATCATGATAGTCATGTCAGTTTATATAAATTACATCTTCAGATACCACATGTCTACTGACTGATATAGGTATCATGATAGTCATGTCAGTTTATATAAATTACATCTTCAGATACCACATGTCTACTGACTGATATAGGTATCATGATAGTCATGTCAGTTTATATAAATTACATCTTCAGATACCACATGTCTACTGACTGATATAGGTATCATGATAGTCATGTCAGTTTATATAAATTACATCTTCAGATACCACATGTCTACTGACTGATATAGGTATCATGATAGTCATGTCAGTTTATATAAATTACATCTTCAGATACCACATGTCTACTGACTGATATAGGTATCATGATAGTCATGTCAGTTTATATAAATTACATCTTCAGATACCACATGTCTACTGACTGATATAGGTATCATGATAGTCATGTCAGTTTATATAAATTACATCTTCAGATACCACATGTCTACTGACTGATATAGGTATCATGATAGTCATGTCAGTTTATATAAATTACATCTTCAGATACCACATGTCTACTGACTGATATAGGTATCATGATAGTCATGAGTTTATATAAATTACATCTTCAGTCACATGTCTACTGACTGATTATATAAAGTCATGTCAGTTTATATAAATTACATCTTCAGATACCACATGTCTACTGACTGATATAGGTATCATGATAGTCATGTCAGTTTATATAAATTACATCTTCAGATACCACATGTCTACTGACTGATATAGGTATCATGATAGTCATGTCAGTTTATATAAATTACATCTTCAGATACCACATGTCTACTGACTGATATAGGTATCATGATAGTCATGTCAGTTTATATAAATTACATCTTCAGATACCACATGTCTACTGACTGATATAGGTATCATGATAGTCATGTCAGTTTATATAAATTACATCTTCAGATACCACATGTCTACTGACTGATATAGGTATCATGATAGTCATGTCAGTTTATATAAATTACATCTTCAGATACCACATGTCTACTGACTGATATAGGTATCATGATAGTCATGTCAGTTTATATAAATTACATCTTCAGATACCACATGTCTACTGACTGATATAGGTATCATGATAGTCATGTCAGTTTATATAAATTACATCTTCAGATACCACATGTCTACTGACTGATATAGGTATCATGATAGTCATGTCAGTTTATATAAATTACATCTTCAGATACCACATGTCTACTGACTGATATAGGTATCATGATAGTCATGTCAGTTTATATAAATTACATCTTCAGATACCACATGTCTACTGACTGATATAGGTATCATGATAGTCATGTCAGTTTATATAAATTACATCTTCAGATACCACATGTCTACCATATAGGTATCATGTCTTTACATCTTCAGACTGATGACTGAGGTATCATGATAGTCATGTCAGTTTATATAAATTACATCTTCAGATACCACATGTCTACTGACTGATATAGGTATCATGATAGTCATGTCAGTTTATATAAATTACATCTTCAGATACCACATGTCTACTGACTGATATAGGTATCATGATAGTCATGTCAGTTTATATAAATTACATCTTCAGATACCACATGTCTACTGACTGATATAGGTATCATGATAGTCATGTCAGTTTATATAAATTACATCTTCAGATACCACATGTCTACTGACTGATATAGGTATCATGATAGTCATGTCAGTTTATATAAATTACATCTTCAGATACCACATGTCTACTGACTGATATAGGTATCATGATAGTCATGTCAGTTTATATAAATTACATCTTCAGATACCACATGTCTACTGACTGATATAGGTATCATGATAGTCATGTCAGTTTATATAAATTACATCTTCAGATACCACATGTCTACTGACTGATATAGGTATCATGATAGTCATGTCAGTTTATATAAATTACATCTTCAGATACCACATGTCTACTGACTGATATAGGTATCATGATAGTCATGTCAGTTTATATAAATTACATCTTCAGATACCACATGTCTACTGACTGATATAGGTATCATGATAGTCATGTCAGTTTATATAAATTACATCTTCAGATACCACATGTCTACTGACTGATATAGGTATCATGATAGTCATGTCAGTTTATATAAATTACATCTTCAGATACCACATGTCTACTGACTGATATAGGTATCATGATAGTCATGTCAGTTTATATAAATTACATCTTCAGATACCACATGTCTACTGACTGATCTAGGTATAGGTATCATGATAGTCATGTCAGTTTATATAAATTACATCTTCAGATACCACATGTCTACTGACTGATATAGGTATCATGATAGTCATGTCAGTTTATATAAATTACATCTTCAGATACCACATGTCTACTGACTGATATAGGTATCATGATAGTCATGTCAGTTTATATAAATTACATCTTCAGATACCACATGTCTACTGACTGATATAGGTATCATGATAGTCATGTCAGTTTATATAAATTACATCTTCAGATACCACATGTCTACTGACTGATATAGGTATCATGATAGTCATGTCAGTTTATATAAATTACATCTTCAGATACCACATGTCTACTGACTGATATAGGTATCATGATAGTCATGTCAGTTTATATAAATTACATCTTCAGATACCACATGTCTACTGACTGATATAGGTATCATGATAGTCATGTCAGTTTATATAAATTACATCTTCAGATACCACATGTCTACTGACTGATATAGGTATCATGATAGTCATGTCAGTTTATATAAATTACATCTTCAGATACCACATGTCTACTGACTGATATAGGTATCATGATAGTCATGTCAGTTTATATAAATTACATCTTCAGATACCACATGTCTACTGACTGATATAGGTATCATGATAGTCATGTCAGTTTATATAAATTACATCTTCAGATACCACATGTCTACTGACTGATATAGGTATCATGATAGTCATGTCAGTTTATATAAATTACATCTTCAGATACCACATGTCTACTGACTGATATAGGTATCATGATAGTCATGTCAGTTTATATAAATTACATCTTCAGATACCACATGTCTACTGACTGATATAGGTATCATGATAGTCATGTCAGTTTATATAAATTACATCTTCAGATACCACATGTCTACTGACTGATATAGGTATCATGATAGTCATGTCAGTTTATATAAATTACATCTTCAGATACCACATGTCTACTGACTGTAGGTATCATGATAGTCATGTCAGTTTATATAAATTACATCTTCAGATACCACATGTCTACTGACTGATATAGGTATCATGATAGTCATGTCAGTTTATATAAATTACATCTTCAGATACCACATGTCTACTGACTGATATAGGTATCATGATAGTCATGTCAGTTTATATAAATTACATCTTCAGATACCACATGTCTACTGACTGATATAGGTATCATGATAGTCATGTCAGTTTATATAAATTACATCTTCAGATACCACATGTCTACTGACTGATATAGGTATCATGATAGTCATGTCAGTTTATATAAATTACATCTTCAGATACCACATGTCTACTGACTGATATAGGTATCATGATAGTCATGTCAGTTTATATAAATTACATCTTCAGATACCACATGTCTACTGACTGATATAGGTATCATGATAGTCATGTCAGTTTATATAAATTACATCTTCAGATACCACATGTCTACTGACTGATATAGGTATCATGATAGTCATGTCAGTTTATATAAATTACATCTTCAGATACCACATGTCTACTGACTGATATAGGTATCATGATAGTCATGTCAGTTTATATAAATTACATCTTCAGATACCACATGTCTACTGACTGATATAGGTATCATGATAGTCATGTCAGTTTATATAAATTACATCTTCAGATACCACATGTCTACTGACTGATATAGGTATCATGATAGTCATGTCAGTTTATATAAATTACATCTTCAGATACCACATGTCTACTGACTGATATAGGTATCATGATAGTCATGTCAGTTTATATAAATTACATCTTCAGATACCACATGTCTACTGACTGATATAGGTATCATGATAGTCATGTCAGTTTATATAAATTACATCTTCAGATACCACATGTCTACTGACTGATATAGGTATCATGATAGTCATGTCAGTTTATATAAATTACATCTTCAGATACCACATGTCTACTGACTGATATAGGTATCATGATAGTCATGTCAGTTTATATAAATTACATCTTCAGATACCACATGTCTACTGACTGATATAGGTATCATGATAGTCATGTCAGTTTATATAAATTACATCTTCAGATACCACATGTCTACTGACTGATATAGGTATCATGATAGTCATGTCAGTTTATATAAATTACATCTTCAGATACCACATGTCTACTGACTGATATAGGTATCATGATAGTCATGTCAGTTTATATAAATTACATCTTCAGATACCACATGTCTACTGACTGATATAGGTATCATGATAGTCATGTCAGTTTATATAAATTACATCTTCAGATACCACATGTCTACTGACTGATACAGGTATCATGATAGTCATGTCAGTTTATATAAATTACATCTTCAGATACCACATGTCTACTGACTGATATAGGTATCATGATAGTCATGTCAGTTTATATAAATTACATCTTCAGATACCACATGTCTACTGACTGATATAGGTATCATGATAGTCATGTCAGTTTATATAAATTACATCTTCAGATACCACATGTCTACTGACTGATATAGGTATCATGATAGTCATGTCAGTTTATATAAATTACATCTTCAGATACCACATGTCTACTGACTGATATAGGTATCATGATAGTCATGTCAGTTTATATAAATTACATCTTCAGATACCACATGTCTACTGACTGATATAGGTATCATGATAGTCATGTCAGTTTATATAAATTACATCTTCAGATACCACATGTCTACTGACTGATATAGGTATCATGATAGTCATGTCAGTTTATATAAATTACATCTTCAGATACCACATGTCTACTGACTGATATAGGTATCATGATAGTCATGTCAGTTTATATAAATTACATCTTCAGATACCACATGTCTACTGACTGATATAGGTATCATGATAGTCATGTCAGTTTATATAAATTACATCTTCAGATACCACATGTCTACTGACTGATATAGGTATCATGATAGTCATGTCAGTTTATATAAATTACATCTTCAGATACCACATGTCTACTGACTGATATAGGTATCATGATAGTCATGTCAGTTTATATAAATTACATCTTCAGATACCACATGTCTACTGACTGATATAGGTATCATGATAGTCATGTCAGTTTATATAAATTACATCTTCAGATACCACATGTCTACTGACTGATATAGGTATCATGATAGTCATGTCAGTTTATATAAATTACATCTTCAGATACCACATGTCTACTGACTGATATAGGTATCATGATAGTCATGTCAGTTTATATAAATTACATCTTCAGATACCACATGTCTACTGACTGATATAGGTATCATGATAGTCATGTCAGTTTATATAAATTACATCTTCAGATACCACATGTCTACTGACTGATATAGGTATCATGATAGTCATGTCAGTTTATATAAATTACATCTTCAGATACCACATGTCTACTGACTGATATAGGTATCATGATAGTCATGTCAGTTTATATAAATTACATCTTCAGATACCACATGTCTACTGACTGATACAGGTATCATGATAGTCATGTCAGTTTATATAAATTACATCTTCAGATACCACATGTCTACTGACTGATATAGGTATCATGATAGTCATGTCAGTTTATATAAATTACATCTTCAGATACCACATGTCTACTGACTGATACCACATAGGTATCATGATAGTCATGTCAGTTTATATAAATTACATCTTCAGATACCACATGTCTACTGACTGATATAGGTATCATGATAGTCATGTCAGTTTATATAAATTACATCTTCAGATACCACATGTCTACTGACTGATATAGGTATCATGATAGTCATGTCAGTTTATATAAATTACATCTTCAGATACCACATGTCTACTGACTGATATAGGTATCATGATAGTCATGTCAGTTTATATAAATTACATCTTCAGATACCACATGTCTACTGACTGATATAGGTATCATGATAGTCATGTCAGTTTATATAAATTACATCTTCAGATACCACATGTCTACTGACTGATATAGGTATCATGATAGTCATGTCAGTTTATATAAATTACATCTTCAGATACCACATGTCTACTGACTGATATAGGTATCATGATAGTCATGTCAGTTTATATAAATTACATCTTCAGATACCACATGTCTACTGACTGATATAGGTATCATGATAGTCATGTCAGTTTATATAAATTACATCTTCAGATACCACATGTCTACTGACTGATATAGGTATCATGATAGTCATGTCAGTTTATATAAATTACATCTTCAGATACCACATGTCTACTGACTGATATAGGTATCATGATAGTCATGTCAGTTTATATAAATTACATCTTCAGATACCACATGTCTACTGACTGATAGATAGGTATCATGATAGTCATGTCAGTTTATATAAATTACATCTTCAGATACCACATGTCTACTGACTGATCTAGGTATCATGATAGTCATGTCAGTTTATATAAATTACATCTTCAGATACCACATGTCTACTGACTGATACTGAGGTATCATGATAGTCATGTCAGTTTATATAAATTACATCTTCAGATACCACATGTCTACTGACTGATATAGGTATCATGATAGTCATGTCAGTTTATATAAATTACATCTTCAGATACCACATGTCTACTGACTGATATAGGTATCATGATAGTCATGTCAGTTTATATAAATTACATCTTCAGATACCACATGTCTACTGACTGATATAGGTATCATGATAGTCATGTCAGTTTATATAAATTACATCTTCAGATACCACATGTCTACTGACTGATATAGGTATCATGATAGTCATGTCAGTTTATATAAATTACATCTTCAGATACCACATGTCTACTGACTGATATAGGTATCATGATAGTCATGTCAGTTTATATAAATTACATCTTCAGATACCACATGTCTACTGACTGATATAGGTATCATGATAGTCATGTCAGTTTATATAAATTACATCTTCAGATACCACATGTCTACTGACTGATATAGGTATCATGATAGTCATGTCAGTTTATATAAATTACATCTTCAGATACCACATGTCTACTGACTGATATAGGTATCATGATAGTCATGTCAGTTTATATAAATTACATCTTCAGATACCACATGTCTACTGACTGATATAGGTATCATGATAGTCATGTCAGTTTATATAAATTACATCTTCAGATACCACATGTCTACTGACTGATATAGGTATCATGACAGGTATCATGATAGTCATGTCAGTTTATATAAATTACATCTTCAGATACCACATGTCTACTGACTGATATAGGTATCATGATAGTCATGTCAGTTTATATAAATTACATCTTCAGATACCACATGTCTACTGACTGATATAGGTATCATGATAGTCATGTCAGTTTATATAAATTACATCTTCAGATACCACATGTCTACTGACTGATCTAGGTATCATGATAGTCATGTCAGTTTATATAAATTACATCTTCAGATACCACATGTCTACTGACTGATATAGGTATCATGATAGTCATGTCAGTTTATATAAATTACATCTTCAGATACCACATGTCTACTGACTGATATAGGTATCATGATAGTCATGTCAGTTTATATAAATTACATCTTCAGATACCACATGTCTACTGACTGATATAGGTATCATGATAGTCATGTCAGTTTATATAAATTACATCTTCAGATACCACATGTCTACTGACTGATATAGGTATCATGATAGTCATGTCAGTTTATATAAATTACATCTTCAGATACCACATGTCTACTGACTGATCTAGGTATCATGATAGTCATGTCAGTTTATATAAATTACATCTTCAGATACCACATGTCTACTGACTGATATAGGTATCATGACAGTCATGTCAGTTTATATAAATTACATCTTCAGATACCACATGTCTACTGACTGATATAGGTATCATGATAGTCATGTCAGTTTATATAAATTACATCTTCAGATACCACATGTCTACTGACTGATAAAGGTATCATGATAGTCATGTCAGTTTATATAAATTACATCTTCAGATACCACATGTCTACTGACTGATAAAGGTATCATGATAGTCATGTCAGTTTATATAAATTACATCTTCAGATACCACATGTCTACTGACTGTTCTAGGTATCATGATAGTCATGTCAGTTTATATAAATTACATCTTCAGATACCACATGTCTACTGACTGATATAGGTATCATGATAGTCATGTCAGTTTATATAAATTACATCTTCAGATACCACATGTCTACTGACTGATATAGGTATCATGATAGTCATGTCAGTTTATATAAATTACATCTTCAGATACCACATGTCTACTGACTGATATAGGTATGATAGTCATGTCAGTTTATATAAATTACATCTTCAGATACCACATGTCTACTGACTGATATAGGTATCATGACAGTCATGTCAGTTTATATAAATTACATCTTCAGATACCACATGTCTACTGACTGATCTAGGTATCATGATAGTCATGTCAGTTTATAAAAATTACATCTTCAGATACCACATGTCTACTGACTGATAAAGGTATCATGATAGTCATGTCAGTTTATATAAATTACATCTTCAGATACCACATGTCTACTGACTGATATAGGTATCATGATAGTCATGTCAGTTTATATAAATTACATCTTCAGATACCACATGTCTACTGACTGATATAGGTATGATAGTCATGTCAGTTTATATAAATTACATCTTCAGATACCACATGTCTACTGACTGATATAGGTATCATGACAGTCATGTCAGTTTATATAAATTACATCTTCAGATACCACATGTCTACTGACTGATATAGGTATCATGACAGTCATGTCAGTTTATATAAATTACATCTTCAGATACCACATGTCTACTGACTGATATAGGTATCATGATAGTCATGTCAGTTTATATGAATTACATCTTCAGATACCACATGTCTACTGACTGATAAAGGTATCATGATAGTCATGTCAGTTTATAAAAATTACATCTTCAGATACCACATGTCTACTGACTGATAAAGGTATCATGATAGTCATGTCAGTTTATAAAAATTACATCTTCAGATACCACATGTCTACTGACTGTTCTAGGTATCATGATAGTCATGTCAGTTTATATAAATTACATCTTCAGATACCACATGTCTACTGACTGATATAGGTATCATGATAGTCATGTCAGTTTATATAAATTACATCTTCAGATACCACATGTCTACTGACTGATATAGGTATCATGATAGTCATGTCAGTTTATATAAATTACATCTTCAGATACCACATGTCTACTGACTGATATAGGTATGATAGTCATGTCAGTTTATATTAATTACATCTTCAGATACCACAAGTCTACTGACTGATATAGGTATCATGATAGTCATGTCAGTTTATATAAATTACATCTTCAGATACCACATGTCTACTGACTGATCTAGGTATCATGACAGTCATGTCAGTTTATATAAATTACATCTTCAGATACCACATGTCTACTGACTGATATAGGTATCATGATAGTCATGTCAGTTTATATGAATTACATCTTCAGATACCACATGTCTACTGACTGATAAAGGTATCATGATAGTCATGTCAGTTTATAAAAATTACATCTTCAGATACCACATGTCTACTGACTGATAAAGGTATCATGATAGTCATGTCAGTTTATAAAAATTACATCTTCAGATACCACATGTCTACTGACTGTTCTAGGTATCATGATAGTCATGTCAGTTTATATAAATTACATCTTCAGATACCACATGTCTACTGACTGATATAGGTATCATGATAGTCATGTCAGTTTATATAAATTACATCTTCAGATACCACATGTCTACTGACTGATATAGGTATCATGATAGTCATGTCAGTTTATATAAATTACATCTTCAGATACCACATGTCTACTGACTGATATAGGTATGATAGTCATGTCAGTTTATATTAATTACATCTTCAGATACCACAAGTCTACTGACTGATATAGGTATCATGATAGTCATGTCAGTTTATATAAATTACATCTTCAGATACCACATGTCTACTGACTGATCTAGGTATCATGACAGTCATGTCAGTTTATATAAATTACATCTTCAGATACCACATGTCTACTGACTGATATAGGTATCATGATAGTCATGTCAGTTTATATAAATTACATCTTCAGATACCACATGTCTACTGACTGATATAGGTATCATGATAGTCATGTCAGTTTATATAAATTACATCTTCAGATACCACATGTCTACTGACTGATATAGGTATCATGATAGTCATGTCAGTTTATATAAATTACATCTTCAGATAATACTACATGTCTACTGACTGATACAGGTATCATGATAGTCATGTCAGTTTATATAAATTACATCTTCAGATACCACATGTCTACTGACTGTTCTAGGTATCATGATAGTCATGTCAGTTTATATAAATTACATCTTCAGATAATACCACATGTCTACTGACTGATACAGGTATCATGATAGTCACGTCAGTTTATATAAATTACATCTTCAGATACCACATGTCTACTGACTGATCTAGGTATCATGATAGTCATGTCAGTTTATATAAATTACATCTTCAGATACCACATGTCTACTGACTGATCTAGGTATCATGACAGTCATGTCAGTTTATATAAATTACATCTTCAGATACCACATGTCTACTGACTGATATAGGTATCATGATAGTCATGTCAGTTTATATAAATTACATCTTCAGATACCACATGTCTACTGACTGATATAGGTATCATGATAGTCATGTCAGTTTATATAAATTACATCTTCAGATACCACATGTCTACTGACTGATATAGGTATCATGATAGTCATGTCAGTTTATATAAATTACATCTTCAGATACCACATGTCTACTGACTGATATAGGTATCATGATAGTCATGTCAGTTTATATAAATTACATCTTCAGATACCACATGTCTACTGACTGATATAGGTATCATGATAGTCATGTCAGTTTATATAAATTACATCTTCAGATACCACATGTCTACTGACTGATATAGGTATCATGATAGTCATGTCAGTTTATATAAATTACATCTTCAGATACCACATGTCTACTGACTGATATAGGTATCATGATAGTCATGTCAGTTTATATAAATTACATCTTCAGATACCACATGTCTACTGACTGATATAGGTATCATGATAGTCATGTCAGTTTATATAAATTACATCTTCAGATAATACCACATGTCTACTGACTGATACAGGTATCATGATAGTCATGTCAGTTTATATAAATTACATCTTCAGATACCACATGTCTACTGACTGTTCTAGGTATCATGATAGTCATGTCAGTTTATATAAATTACATCTTCAGATAATACCACATGTCTACTGACTGATACAGGTATCATGATAGTCATGTCAGTTTATATAAATTACATCTTCAGATACCACATGTCTACTGACTGATCTAGATATCATGATAGTCATGTCAGTTTATATAAATTACATCTTCAGATACCACATGTCTACTGACTGATCTAGGTATCATGACAGTCATGTCAGTTTATATAAATTACATCTTCAGATACCACATGTCTACTGACTGATATAGGTATCATGACAGTCATGTCAGTTTATATAAATTACATCTTCAGATACCACATGTCTACTGACTGATATAGGTATCATGATAGTCATGTCAGTTTATATAAATTACATCTTCAGATACCACATGTCTACTGACTGATCTAGGTATCATGACAGTCATGTCAGTTTATATAAATTACATCTTCAGATACCACATGTCTACTGACTGATATAGGTATCATGATAGTCATGTCAGTTTATATAAATTACATCTTCAGATACCACATGTCTACTGACTGATATAGGTATCATGATAGTCATGTCAGTTTATATAAATTACATCTTCAGATACCACATGTCTACTGACTGATCTAGGTATCATGACAGTCATGTCAGTTTATATAAATTACATCTTCAGATACCACATGTCTACTGACTGATATAGGTATCATGACAGTCATGTCAGTTTATATAAATTACATCTTCAGA
Source organism: Tachypleus tridentatus (assembly GCF_004210375.1). Taxonomy (NCBI): domain Eukaryota; kingdom Metazoa; phylum Arthropoda; class Merostomata; order Xiphosura; family Limulidae; genus Tachypleus; species Tachypleus tridentatus. Next base: position 164,779,941 of record NC_134833.1, on the reverse strand, counting down.
TACCACATGTCTACTGACTGATATAGGTATCATGATAGTCATGTCAGTTTATATAAATTACATCTTCAGATACCACATGTCTACTGACTGATAAAGGTATCATGATAGTCATGTCAGTTTATAAAAATTACATCTTCAGATACCACATGGCTACTGACTGTTCTAGGTATCATGATAGTCATGTCAGTTTATATAAATTACTTCTTCAGATACCACATGTCTACTGACTGATATAGGTATCATGATAGTCATGTCAGTTTATATAAATTACATCTTCAGATACCACATGTCTACTGACTGATATAGGTATCATGATAGTCATGTCAGTTTATATAAATTACATCTTCAGATACCACATGTCTACTGACTGATATAGGTATGATAGTCATGTCAGTTTATATAAATTACATCTTCAGATACCACAAGTCTACTGACTGATATAGGTATCATGATAGTCATGTCAGTTTATATAAATTACATCTTCAGATACCACATGTCTACTGACTGATCTAGGTATCATGACAGTCATGTCAGTTTATATAAATTACATCTTCAGATACCACATGTCTACTGACTGATATAGGTATCATGATAGTCATGTCAGTTTATATAAATTACATCTTCAGATACCACATGTCTACTGACTGATATAGGTATCATGATAGTCATGTCAGTTTATATAAATTACATCTTCAGATAATACCACATGTCTACTGACTGATACAGGTATCATGATAGTCATGTCAGTTTATATAAATTACATCTTCAGATACCACATGTCTACTGACTGATATAGGTATCATGATAGTCATGTCAGGTTATATAAATTACATCTTCAGATACCACATGTCTACTGACTGATATAGGTATCATGAGAGTCATGTCAGTTTATATAAATTACATCTTCAGATACCACATGTGTACTGACTGATATAGGTATCATGATAGTCATGTCAGTTTATATAAATTACATCTTCAGATACCACATGTCTACTGACTGTTCTAGGTATCATGATAGTCATGTCAGTTTCTATGACTCAACAATAAAAGCTAGATTATTATCGTGGTGTGCCATGTTCAGGTCATCCTGTTGAGTTTACTGATGACTTGCTGCTGGCTGCACTTGATGAAGATTGTGCTGTTATAGTTGAAGAATTAGCACAAAAGTTTAATTCAACCCATTAACAGTTCATCGTCATCTGCTACAGCTTGGAAAGGTGTCAAAATTTGGAAAATGGGTTCCCCATGATTTGACAGAAGCCAACCTTAGAACAAGAGTGAACATTTGCACTTATCTGCACTCTTATAAACATAACTCACCTTTTTTGGACAGGTTAGTGACTGAAGATTAAAAATGGATATATTATAAAAATGTTAAGCACCACAGACAATAGCTTAGTACAGGTAAACTGGCTAAGACACAGTCCGAAAAGGACCTCCACCCTAGGGAAATCTTTTTAACATTTGCTGGGGTATTGTTAGTGTGATCCACTTTGAGTTGCTGACACTCAATGTAACAATTACATCAGACTTTTACTGTCAACAGTTGGAGCACTTAAATGTTGCACTGAAAGAAAAGAGGCCTGCTTTGATCTATTGTAAAGGTGTTGTGTTACACCTGGATAATGCACAACCCCATACAGCAATGATCACATCTGCAAAGACTGAAGAGCTAGACTGGGAAAAACTTCCACATCCTCCTTATTCTGCAGACCTTGCCCCATCTGATTATCATCTATTCCGAAGTTTGCAGAACTATCTTGATGGAAATGAGCTTGGAACACATGAAGATGTCAAAATACCCTCTCTAGATTTTTTCCTCCAAAACCCAAGAATTTTATAGATGTGACATTCAGAAGCTTGTGAACTGTTGGTTGGAAGTAATTAATAATAATGGAACATACATTATTGATTAAATAATATTAAAAGTGTTTGAAATCCTTTCTTTTTTTCTGAACTTAAAATCAAACATTACTTAATGGATGACCTGATATTATCAACACCTGGAGTGCAAGACATACTCAAGTTGAGGGGTTAGTATGAGCTGAGAATTTGTCTCTAATATATAAAATGAAACTTGTTGATTTAGGTAATTAGGAAGCTTTTATTGTGACATAATACTGTGATGTGTGTTTTGTTTTTGCTCATTTTCATCTTACATAAAAAATACTTTTTGCCAGCAATCAGAACATAGAAACAAAACTGATAATGAATTATAACTTGATATTTCCTGTTTGATATAACTGTATAGATTGTGTTCTTCAAACTCTACAACAGTTTATCGAATATAAACATTGATGACGTTCATGGAACAAATGTTTTTCACAATTGATTATTTTCAAAATTAGTTTACACTTTCCTTCATGCTCACAATTTTATGGTCTGTTTGTTGAAGCTTTGTTGTCTAAATCACCATGGTTATCTGGGCACTAAAACATAATTAGATAAAGATTCAGAGAGAGAGGTTTCAAATAAATATATAATTGTCATGTAGCAAAAAGCAAATCAATAAAATTAATTAATATAAACAGTGTCATAAATATTAATATAAACACACAATGAACAGTGTCATAAATATTAATATAAACACAATAAACAGTGTCATAAATATTAATATAAACATACAATAAACAGTGTTATAAATATAAACATACAATGAACAGTGTTATTAATATAAACACACAATGAACAGTGTTTAGGAAGTTAAAAACTTTCAATTTGTAGAGAATGAAATACATCTAGGAATGAGTTTGAATATCTATTGATAGTTGAACCTTCATTCATTATATGTAAACTTTCTTTTATCATAAGTTTGTTATCATAACATCCATAAGTTATTACCAAGAAATCTTCTTGAGAAATTGGGATATGATGATCACGTTTCATTGTAGTATATATAGGAAAGTTAAGTGTAGTTAGAATATTAACTACAGTTCTGTTATAAACTTTCATGTGTTTCAAGATATGTATTAATAAGTTATGGAAAGTCTTGTCTACATAGAGAGTCTTACAGTTACCATATCAGTTGTTAATGATAAATAGGATTTCAGGTTATATCAACATATATTTGTTAGAAATAACTCAGTCTTTTATAAGATCAAATTAAATATCACAGAACTTTATCACTTTATTTGTTGATGTAGTTTATAAGTTTTATAACATTGTGCTAACACTACACTTAAAATTATAAAGTGTGAAGTCTCTACTGTGTATTAAAAGTCATGTCAACAACTTGCTGTTTTTTTCAATTATTACAAATAATCTATTATTAACATGAATGTATATGGAACTGATAGCCACACACATTTTTGTATGTGTGTGTGTGTTTATTATAAACAAATAAAGCGCAACTTTATCAAAATTTTCATGTCCAGTCAACACCAGGAGTTTAATGTTTTTCATTCAACTGCTAGATACAAAATCTTGCAGGTTCACAATGTTTGATTGCTAGTTACTACTTCTACCACTAGGATACAAATGATAAATAAAACAAAGTCGAAGCAACGACCTTATAATCCTGGATAGTAAATCATTAGATCTTGTGGCAAATAAATACTCAGCTGATTTTCATTGAAACAAATAGTATATAGTAATATAAATAGTAATGTCTATCAAGTTATCTATTGTTAAATTTTTATAATTGATGAGCCTTTGTTGTGAAAAATAGGTTCTGTACCCAGCTGTTTGACTGTTAAATGTGATAGATCTTTGTTGTGAAAAGTCGGTTGTCTGCTTGGTTTTCCTACCAAGCTATTTACTGTTGTATTTCACATATATGATAGATATTTGCTGTGTAAAATAGTTTTTTTCTACAAAGTTATTTCTACAATTTTATATATTCAGTAGATCCTTGTGGTTGTACCATGTTATTGATTGGTTTTCCTACCCTTAATAGCTAATTATGAACAGTGATTTATACAGATCTTTTTCTAATGTGGTGATTTTAGCCACAGCATAGTAGCTCACAGAATGACTTTTGAGATTTTTGTTTGTTTGGTCAAGTACAAAATTTTAGCTTATAACTCCAGCATCTATTGTTCAATACGAGATATAAATACAGTATTGGTTTCAGAAGGACAAACCCTTTCAATTGGTATATTTGACCATGTCCAACATCATGTAGATTAATGTATTCTAATCCTGCATGATGAGTTATAAAATTGAACTGAGTGAGTATACGTGTTACATGCTTGATATTACTGGGGCACAAAAATATAGTTAATAGAAATGGGAAAAAATGGTCTCTTAGATTAATTTACTTTAATCCCGTCTAAACATATTTCAAGTGCTATTGAGGATACCCTCTTGTTATTGGTTACTAAAGTTTACTTATCTGTAGTAAAAACAGTAATATTTAAAGTTAGAACCTTCATAAAACATTTGTTGAAATCACTGATAGCGTATTTGATGTACTTTCAACTGTTCATTTTATTTATTCAGGTCACATGGAGATGACAAGTATTATCAAAGAATTTTGTTATGTGGACTGTATTCAGCCACTGACTGGCCAGAAACAGGAGAAAAATGTATTAATTTTGAGATGGAAGAAGATGTGTAACTTACAAGTTAAAATGTATTAATTTTGAGATGGAAGAAGGTGTGTAACTTACAAGTTAAAATGTATTAATTTTGAGATGGAAGAAGGTGTGTAACTTACAAGTTAAAATGTATTAATTTTGAGATGGAAGAAGATGTGTAACTTACAATTTAAAATGTATTAGTTTTGAGATGGAAGAAGGTGTGTAACTTACAAGTTAAAATGTATTAATTTTGAGATGGAAGAAGGTGTGTAACTTACAAGTTAAAATGTATTAATTTTGAGATGGAAGAAGGTGTGTAACTTACAAGTTAAAATGTATTAATTTTGAGATGGAAGAAGGTGTGTAACTTACAAGTTAAAATGTATTAATTTTGAGATGGAAGAAGATGTGTAACTTACAATTTAAAATGTATTAGTTTTGAGATGGAAGAAGGTGTGTAACTTACAAGTTAAAATGTATTAATTTTGAGATGGAAGAAGGTGTGTAACTTACAAGTTAAAATGTATTAATTTTGAGATGGAAGAAGATGTGTAACTTACAATTTAAAATGTATTAGTTTTGAGATGGAAGAAGGTGTGTAACTTACAAGTTAAAATGTATTAATTTTGAGATGGAAGAAGGTGTGTAACTTACAAGTTAAAATGTATTAATTTTGAGATGGAAGAAGATGTGTAATTTACAAGTTAAAATGTATTAATTTTGAGATGGAAGAAGGTGTGTAACTTGCAAGTTAAAATGTATTAATTTTGAGATGGAAGAAGATGTGTAACTTACAATCAATAATATTGATCTTATGTATAAATTATAACTTTTTCATTAGGCTCTTGATATACAATAGTCTTTCTAACATGACTCACTGGTTTTTCCTAACTCGGTACCAGTTTTTTATTAAGCTATTTTTAAGATGTTAATATTATTAAATGTCAGTCTTGTCAACTTATTCAATAACAGTTTTATTAAAAAGTCAGTTATTCTGTCTTCTAAAGTAAGTAATTACTTTATTGTCAGTCCTGTTATCTAGCTCAGTATCAGGTTTATTTTGATTTTTATGGGGTAAATGCTAATAATGCATGATTATAATTAATTATACTTACCATAAGACATTAGTGATAGATTTGTTACATGTTTCCACTTCACAATAACAGCACTTAGAGGTCATGGGGGCAGCTCTTGCAGGGCAGAAATTTGATGAACTGACTTGTTAGAAATGTGGCATCCTATGACAGTGCCATGTTGAAAGTCACTGAGCTCTTCAGAATGACCCATTGTACTACCAGTGTTTGTCTATGGAGAATGTATGGCTGTGTGCTTGAATTTATGCACCTGTTAGCAATGTGTGTGGCTGAAATAGCAACACCCATTAATTAGAAGGGGTGTCCACATACTTTTGGCCATGTAGTGTATTTGAGATTTAGATAAGTTTCATAAACTGAGAAGTTGTCTGCAAATGAATGATATCTTAAAATACCAGAGAAAGGTATAAAACCTGGTTAAAGATTATTTAACAAGTTAATCACACATACCTTTACTGGTTGTAATATTTATTTGAATTCTATAACTAATTTTAGATAAAACAAATGCCATGGTTTTGGGTTGTTTTTTTTTCAGCTTTATTAACATGCCCATAATTTTTAAGGGGATTTAAAACAATCCTTGACATCCATATGAGGGTCACTGTCTAATTTAATGTCTAAATACAACACCATCAGTTTGGTGTTTTATGAATATAGAAACTTTTACTTTGTCACTGAGAATTCTGAGACTTTAAAATACCAATGTCATGAAAAATATTTATTATGATCAAGATCATATGACAATGAGTAGTTTGTAAATAATAAACAATGTAAAATTACAGTATTTTAATGTTTATATCCAGATATAGATTAGTGGTAAAACTGAAGTAACAATATATCCATGAAGTTGAACATTATCATCTAATTTCAGAAAATCATTTACCTTTATCTTAACATGTGTGTGAACAGATTCATGTGATTAAACCATGGACAAAAGATCTGTAACTGAGAAATGTTTAGAGAAAGCATAAATGGGAGAATCATTGCGGAACATGATTAAAAATGTAATAAATTCATGGAAAATTTCTTCATATCCATATAAATTGAAACCACCTCCTTACAATATTTATAAAAAAAATGCATGTATATCTTAAACCCAATCTCTTCCTTTTGTCCACTTTGAGACATTCAAAGTTTCCTTTTCACATGAAAGTAGCAAAGTCAGTACTGTCTAATTATTAAACTGAAATTTAAACACTAACATTAAATTATATCTTAATCCAACTTCTAATAGTTAACAAAGTCCTTTGGATTCTTATTTGTTCATTATGTAGTTTATTTTATCCTACTTCTTGAGACCTGTAACAAGTTGATAATAACCTTCTTGGTACTGTACAACTAAGTGTATAAACTATGTGGACAAAACATAGTTCTTCAGAGATATAGTATTACAGAGAGGTTATGCAGTCATTGTTGCTTGTTTAAATGCCAGAACAATTCTCCAAGATGGTAAGAAAAACAAGATCACATTGGGTTAGCATTGATATAGCATGTTGCCTATAGAGATGTGTAATAATTGTTTCTGGATTCTTTACACAACCTTATAAATACATGTTGACTTCTGATAGTGTTGATTTATGTAGTTGTAAACATGTTTTGGTAAATTTTCATATACATTCACATCGTGTTTCGTCATTTTTATTATCCTTCATATTTTCAAGATATTCATCATAATTGTCATTATTAGGTAAGCTTTATTTTTATACAATGATCCAATATGTGTGTATAGTCTTCATTAAGTTTACAGAATAAAAAGTGATTTATTATATGATGTAACATATAATTTTTTAAACTAGTATTGAAATATCCGAACATCTCTGTACTATACATGGATCTGTAAAGTTATTAAATCATAACTTTTTTAAACTAGTATTGAAATATCCGAACATCTCTGTACTATACATGGATCTGTAAAGTTATTAAATCATAACTTTTGTAAACTAGTATTGAAATATCCGAACATCTCTGTACTATACATGGATCTGTAAAGTTATTAAATCATAACTTTTGTAAACTAGTATTGAAATATCCGAACATCTCTGTACTATACATGGATCTGTAAAGTTATTAAATCATAACTTTTGTAAACAAGTATTGAAATATCCGAACATCTCTGTACTATACATGGATCTGTAAAGTTATTAAATCATAACTTTGTAAACAAGTATTGAAATATCCGAACATCTCTGTACTATACATGGATCTGTAAAGTTATTAAATCATAACTTTTGTAAACTAGTATTGAAATATCCGAACATCTCTGTACTATACATGGATCTGTAAAGTTATTAAATCATAACTTTTGTAAACTAGTATTGAAATATCCGAACATCTCTGTACTATACATGGATCTGTAAAGTTATTAAATCATAACTTTTGTAAACAAGTATTGAAATATCCGAACATCTCTGTACTATACATGGATCTGTAAAGTTATTAAATCATAACTTTTGTAAACTAGTATTGAAATATCCGAACATCTCTGTACTATACATGGATCTGTAAAGTTATTAAATCATAACTTTTGTAAACAAGTATTGAAATATCCGAACATCTCTGTACTATACATGGATCTGTAAAGTTATTAAATCATAACTTTTGTAAACTAGTATTGAAATATCCAACATCTCTGTACTATACATGGATCTGTAAAGTTATTAAATCATAACTTTTGTAAACAAGTATTGAAATATCCGAACATCTCTGTACTATACATGGATCTGTAAAGTTATTAAATCATAACTTTTGTAAACAAGTATTGAAATATCCGAACATCTCTGTACTATACATGGATCTGTAAAGTTATTAAATCATAACTTTTGTAAACTAGTATTGAAATATCCGAACATCTCTGTACTATACATGGATCTGTAAAGTTATTAAATCATAACTTTGTAAACTAGTATTGAAATATCCGAACATCTCTGTACTATACATGGATCTGTAAAGTTATTAAATCATAACTTTTGTAAACAAGTATTGCCAGTGTGTATTTATACTCACTATAAATTGTGATGTTATTTGAATAATTAATAACTAATAAAATACAATAAAAACACTAACACCTAGAGTCAGTTCACCATTTTAAGTTTAACAAACACTTCATATTTCTGACCACTATAATCAGGGGTTTATTAACCCTTTCATGATGGGTTCACTATGAAATATGAGTTTGAATACACATTTGTAAACATTACATATTTATAATCAGTGATGATGAGAAAACCCACTTGTAGAGAAAAATATGTAAAAATGGCTGATTTGGGTTGAGAACATTTCTTATGTAGAGGAGCAAACAACGTTTTGACCTTCTTCAGTCATTATCAGGTTCACAAAGAAAGAAAGAAGAAACTGACCGATAGCTTACCACATATTTGAAGGGAGTTGGTGTAACTGAATGTAGGAATGTAGAGGGCATGCTTAGATGTTTCATTATATTTATTAATATGGGTATAAAGGTGTTCCTTTGTGTTTGTTTATTTTTGGCTTGAGCTGTTGTATAAGGTCTATACTATGTAAAAACTACACTGACAAACATCACACCAACATTATTTATAAAATACAATGTGATAACTGCCACGACTTCTATATTGGAGAAACAAGTAGAAAAATGGAAACCAGATTCAAATAACACAAAAAGTCACCTTCACACGTTTTCAAACACTGCATATCAAACAACCATAGAAAACACCCAAATACTAAATAAAGAAACACATGCAAAATTAAAGAACCCTTACAAAATCTATGGAATAAAACTAAGTTCTATATTTTTATAGAATTGGTGGAATAGAACTAAGTTGTTATATTTCTACAGAATCTATGGAATAAAGCTAATTAACTTTTTGGTATCTCCACAGAACCTATGGAATACAACTACATTTTTATATCTGTATAATCGAAGGAACAGGACTAACTAAGTTTTTATATCTCTGAAGAATCGATGGAATAAATAGAATTAAGTTTTTATATCACTATATAATCTATGAAATAGAATTAAGTTTTTGTATCTCTACAGACTCGATGGAATAGAACTAAACAAGCTTTTATATCTTTATAAAATCTATGAAATAGAACCAAGTTTTTATCTCTGCAGAATTGATGGAATAGAACTATGTTTTTATATTTCTGTAGGATACATGAAATAGAACTAAGTTTTACATCTCTGTGGAATCAATGGAATAGAACTAACTAATAAATAATAACACTGTACTTTTGCAAGCAGAAATTTTTGAACAAGTAAATATTTTTAAGTATTGATATTTTGAATATATTCATAATCTAAAAGTTTAAAGTAAACTTTATCTGGTGCTAGTGATGGATTGTTTCTATTTTTAATATATTTTTGTTTTATTAAGGCTTCAGAATTTTTTTTTTTTCTTTCTGATGTGAAGCTCGCAGGTCTAAAAAGTTTGGAAACCCTGGTCTACTATATGCAGGAATGGCAAAGCAAGTATTCACTTTGGATTAATTATGTCTAATTTCTCACCACTAAAAATACATTTACCAACATTACAGTAACGGTCAACTAATTGTCAACAGTCATGAGATAATTACAAAAAAAACAAAGCAAAAGGTAGCTGAGTTTATAGTGTTACAATGAATTTTTATATACCAAAGAAAAAATTAAAAACAAAACCATGCACTGAAATTTAAATTACTAACTTAGGTTTTTTTGAAAGCTTTGCTAAACAACAAGCAGCATTATCCAATTTTAAGAACAATACATAGCAATATTTTCTCAGAATAAAACATACAAATATGGAAAAAAAATAATGTACAGTTTTCAATTTAATCAGTAATTCATAATCATGCCCACTTAACCAAATAAAAAGTTTACATTTTTTTAAGACTAGTCCAAAACTGGGCTAACTGCACTTCCATACACGATCCTTTACTGTCTTTCACTTTCAAAACCAGAGTACCCTCAACACTTTCACAAACATACTTTCTAGAAGAAAAAGATAATTTAACTTTGTCCTATTGTTATTAGGTATTTGATTTTTTATTTCTAAAATTCCACCAGGACTATCTGACAATAAACATTCCTCAGCAGACAAACATTTCTTTCTCTAATAAAGAGTAATAATTTCATGAGTTCCTTGCTGCTACTTCAGTCTCATGTCTATATTTATTTCCAGTAAATATGACATATTAAATGTTCCCTTACAAAAAGGTAAGGTAAGGACTGGTTTCTTTACAGGAACATTAAGTGCACTGCTGTTATTTTCTCTACATCTCTCCATTGATTTACTGTGTCATTTTGTAGCTGCTCAATTTCCTTTACGGTCAAAGCAACATACCTATCACAAAAAGAAACACATTTACCACACGATGATAGTGAATCATGCTCACCATGACCAAGCAGCTGGTGAATGGTTTAGCAGTACCTTCAGTTTATTAAGATAATAGTTGTTAACTGACATTTTGATGTAAATACATCCTTAATGGATGTAAATGTAGATCGTATTGTAAATTGAAAATATTAATAAATTATTGTGTCCACAATTTTTAACTATGTTCATGTTACTGAAAACCTTTAATCACTAGATTGAGTAAGTTAATCATTTCAAGAAACAAAATGTAATTAAATAATTTAAATATATTAAATTAGTACTGAAAATCATAAAAGCAACTGTTGTAGCACTAAGCACTCCACCAAAATCTACCTTTATTCTACAATGAACATTTAAATACTTTTAACATACACAAGTCCCATAAAACTAAAAACCTATTAAAAATAATAAATATATAGTTAAAACCAAAATAAAAGAACAAACAGATTAAAGATATACTGAACAATTACACAATACAATTAACATCCTACAACTAAATCTCTTTTCAACGATCCACTGTTTCTTAGACATAACAAAAGCCTAAAATAAATCCCATTGCACAGTAACCTTAAACAAAATGATACCATAGGCACTCACAAATATAAATGAATCAAGTGTTTCACCTACCCACAGCACTACAAGTATACAAAGAAAAAATAAAACTTTTAACATCAGACATACCTTTTCGATGTACCATGAAACATATAATTTGTAAAAAACGTAATACTTTATGTGTTGGACAAACAGGCCACTGACATTGTGATCGAGCATATGAACACCTAAACCAGATTAAAATTGTTGAATCAGGATACACCAATAGTAAACATTTCACAATCAGTAACCATACAGTTGAGAACTTTTTAATTCTTGTACTTATTACTTGTTCAATCTATTCTTTTATTTTGATTTGTTAAAATTTACCTCATAATTAATGATGAACACTCTCATTACCTAAAATTTCAAACATAACTTCCCAGAAGCAAAACTTACTTTCCTCACTAAAAGATTAAATTCTTGTCCAAACATCAGCTTTGCTAATCTATCTCAACTTCTTTCTGACCTGCATGAATTCTCTCAAAAATGTAGACTTTTCAAATTTTTTCACAACAAATTCTACCCTCATGAAGATCAACATACATCAAACTTCAAAGCAAGGTCAAGGTTTTCACGAACACCTCCACCAAAGAAACACATTTACAATTATATTAAAGCATTAGAAAGTGATGTGAAACATGCCTTAAACTATTCCAAACGATGTCATAATAACCTTATCCAAGATAAAAGAACTGTTCTGAATGATCTAAAATCATACAACAATGTTGGATAAACATGACTGTTCAGTTTAAGAATTATTTCATTCATTAAGCAATTTAATATTTAATTATTTTTTGATTTTTGTAACAAGTTAAAATTACTTAAATGCAACAAGTTAGGCATGTTTTATTATGTAACTGTACAACACCTACATCGTGTATGTAGATTAAATGTACCAGGTTTTTGTAATATTGTCAACATCATCTTACACAAAAACTGCTCAATTTTCTTGTGTTATACTGTTGTTACTAGATAGCTAGATATTTGTAGATTTTTTCTGTCAAACATTATTACAACGTGCATTGTAATAACAGAAATAAAGACAATGAATTTGTCTTTTCAGTGAGTGTTCTAAAAGAACTGAGCTCACCTGTGTGGACTCTGAAAAAGGAGACAATTATTTACAGCTCTGGATTACAACTGTGGTAACCAACAATTATAATAGTAATTTTGAAGGGAATTTCACAGCTTGTATTGTAACAACAGACATACAGAAGAATAATTCATCTGATCAAATATTCTCCAACACAATTAAAAAAGAAACCTTCCAGTATTTTATACCTAAACAAGCTTTTCCAGGTAAGTTTTATCTTTTATAAAAAGTACACAAACCAAACAGTCCTGGGCAAAACAATTTCTAACATGAACACAGCTTCTTGAACGCTGTTTGCTTTTATTGACCAACAAATAAAGGATACTAGTCACCTTCTTAATGTTACAGAAAACATCGGTAAAAACAGACACTTACTGGCAAACATTCTTCTTTGCACAATGGATGTTTCTTTTCTTTAAACAAATATTCCATTTAATGAAGGTCAAGAAACCCTATAAAATCTGCCTAAACCTTTTAACACTAACTGATTAGCCAGTCTGAACTCTAAACAACTTAAAATTTAATAACAAACATTATCTTTAGGATAAAATACTGCAATAGATACCAAAATATCTCTCAATTATGCCAAACGTTTTGTAGGCCATATTAAAAGTCAACTTCTACAATTAATCCCTGTTACAACTCGTACATGGAAACATCACACAGATGAGATTTTTCATCTGGACAGCCAGTTGTGAATCACTTAAATAATTTTTCTCATCCAGACAACATTCACGAAACAATCAAGTTTACCTATATAGTTACTCTTTTATCAAACTTACCTTTCTTGATGTGTCTAGAAATGACAAAATATTTATAGATTAACTTGTACTAAAAACCTACAGATAGACCACAATACTTCACACTAAACAGGACAGTTTAATTCTCACATTAAATAAGGAAAATCAGTTCAGATGAAACAGACCACAGAAAACATGCCAAGAATCAAAACCAAGCCATGTAACACAAAAGGAAATAAAGATACCAAAACTGACAGAGATAAAACTAACAACATTCAGCAGAAAATATCCTAAAATACAGTAACACTAACATTTCAAATAGAATTCCTATTATTTCTACCTATCACTTTAAACTGAGAAATGTTTCATGAATTCTGAACAAACACTTTCATCATGTACAACTGTAGAATCACCTTAAGTCTTTCGTCTTTACTGTACATGACCCCAAGTTTTCGTGTCTTACATTCAAAATTTTATTAAACTAATTTTTATTATAATATAATAAAATCTTAGCTGATAACCCACACTTCAATAGTATAGGAGTCTTATGTTCTTAATTCTATTCTTTAATTATTTTTTTAAAATCATGTTTCCTCCAGCATGAAACATGTTTTTCTAATTACTTTGTCCACTATTCCTTCAAATTATAAAAGAAAATGTAGATTACTCACTATAAATTCATCATAGTTCAGACAAACTATAATTTTTATAGCCTTCAATTCTGTTTGGTTACACAGCTACTGAACAGAAAATCAGACCCCTTCTGCTACACCCACTTATTGCATTGTCTCCTTCTGCTACAGCCACTTATTGCATTGTCTCATTCACAATTTAATAGTTCTCTCTTACATTTAATTATAAATTACCCATAACCAAAAGTAAGTGAATGTTTTAACCTAACAAATGATATATTGTTTTACATTGTATTCTACATGAATAATTGTCAATGGCACTTATAAATTTGTTTCCCATAGGAATCACAACACTTAGTTTGGATAAATTTAAAATGACTTTTGTCACATAGTAAGAAAGACAGAAGATTTATGATTATTAAAGACAATTGTCTACTTTTTGCATGTTATTGCATGAAACTTACATTGCATATGATGTATTCAAAATAAATACTCAATATATTCACAGACAAGTCTTTTAGTTTATTAAACGTATTTCATGAAAGACAATGTTAACTGAAAGACTGCCAAATTTTGTGAAGATATGCACACTATAATGAAACATAGAAGTATTAAATCTATACAGACTTTAAACTATAACAAAGAGGTCATGTGGTCAGTCACACTGACCAAGTCCTCATCAAGAGAATTAAACATATTTCCTGAAGTTCTCAATGCTTCCCTCTGGAAAAAACAGAAATCCAAAAGATAACCTTGTGAATTACAACCCGTCAAACAACAGTTGTCATCAATGTAAAAAGTTTGTTGTCAAACCTACAAGTTCATAAAAACTATTCTTTTCTGATAAGAATAACCAGAGATTTTAAAATTTCTGAAGAAATTCCTTGTGGAACACCTAAGTGTAAACAATGCAATTACCTGTCTGTAGAACAGACCCAAATGACTCTTTAGAGAATATTTCAACCACCACAAGTCTTCTATCAATACTGAAAAAGGTCTCCTGTTGATCAACACTACAACCAACCTGGTCATTCCATGAACAATGTTACTTTCATTCACATTGAATCCAGTTCTGAGACTAAAGCTAATAAAACAAGCTTATTAGATTGCTAATCTAAATGCTTTCAAACCTTGTTGAATGAATAGATTGTGGAATCTGTAATCTCTGATCATCACTTTGGTCTTTATCAGAAAAATAGTTTATATATTTTAATCATGTACTGTGAATTTTCAATATTTAATCCTGATATTTCTAAAACCATTTCTTAATGATAATTTTCCATGTCTGTCATCATAAACTGATCTGCTTAAGATTTCTTTCTCTTTCAATCTCCTTTAGTCATCATTCCTATGGTTTCCCATTTCTAAAACATCTATAAAACCTTTCTACATAACACTCTCCTTTCCAGACTTGTTGCACTGAAAAAAATTAAACACATCTGCAACAAAACATCAAAAACTATACAGAAACAGTTCCTGAAGACCCGAGGTGATCCTTCTGACATCACTCTATTAATATATCATTCATTTGTTACACCACCATTCCCAGATTGCCTTGAAGAACCCATGTGACCCTCCTGACATCACTATTTATATATCATTCATTTGTTACACCACCACAAATGACCTTTAAGAGAAAGGTAAACCTTTCAAAAAATGGGTTAGAGTTTTTCCCATTTCATATTAAAATTTATTGAACCCACATACTTTGTGATATCATGAATGTCTCTCACCACTATGTATTCTTCAGTGTATTTTTAATTCACTCTTCCTTACAAAGCATTCTCCACACACTGTACAAATGCAAGGTTTTTCCCCAGTGTGTATTCTTTAATGTGTTTTTAAGGTACTACCACTTCCAAAGTGTTTTCCACAAACAGACTGTAAAATTTCTATACAGTATTGTTTGTGTTTTTAGTTTATTATTTATATGAAAGCACATTTTCCACTCACTGTACAGCTGTAAGGTTTTTCCTCAGTGTGTATTAATTGATGTATTTTTAAATTACCCTTTGTTCCAAAATGTTTTTCACAAACATCACAACTGTATGGTTTCTCTACAGTGTGTGTTCTGTGATGTATTTTTAAGGTACTATTTGTTCCAAACTGTTTTCCACACACTGTACAACTATAAGGTTTCTGCCCAGTGTGTATTCTTTGATGTTTTTCAAGTTACAGTTTGACACAATTGTCTTACACACTACACAACTGTAGGGTTTCTCCCCAGTGTGTATTCTGTGATGAATTTTTAATTCACTGTTAGTTCCAAAGTGTTTTGCACACACTGTACAACTGTAAGGTTTCTCCCCAGTGTGTACTCTTTGATGTTTTTTTAAGATACTATTTGTACCAAACTGTTTTCCACACACTGTACAACTGTAAGGTTTCTCCCCTGTGTGTATTCTCTGATGTATTTTTAATTCACTATTTCTACCACACTGTTTTCCACACACTGTACAACTGTAAGGTTTCTCCCAGTGTGCATTCTTTGATGTTTTTTTAAGGTACTATTTAAACCAAACTGTTTTCCACATGATGTACAACTGTAAGGTTTCTCTCCAGTGTGTATTCTGTGATGTTTTGTTAAATCACCATTTGTTCCAAACTGTTTTCCACACACTGTACAACTGTAAGGTTTCTCCCCAGTGTGTACTCTTTGATGTGTTTTTAAGCTATTATTTGTAACAAAGTATTTTCCACACACTGTACAACTGTAAGGTTTGTCACCAGTGTGCGTTCTTTGATGTTGTCTTAAGTGACTGTTTCTCCCAAAGTGTTTTCCACAAACAGAACAAAGATACAATTTCTTTCCTGATTGTATCCTCTTTTGTTGTTTTAGTTTATCACATGTTTCTCCACATTGTTTATCATCACACTGTGTTGTTTTAGATCCATTCATGTTGTTTCCACTTAACTTTGTTTCTCTACTAATATTGCTGTTTGGTGATTTTATGTCTTCTGTAATGTGATCTTCTTGTTCTATAACATAACCAGGAATTTGACTTCCATAACAGCTGTTCACACTGGTCTTTATATCTAAAACAGATATATGATGTCAGAAACTAGTTAATTATAAATATATACAACATGATATTTTAACATATTTTAATGTTTTAATATAATCAACACAAATTTCACAATAAAAAATTTTACATTGTATAAAAAAACATTTCCACTTAGATGAGGATAGCACTGAAAACATTAACTGTTGGTAATGTACCATGTTGAAGAGGGAATTTTTATTAGATAGTCTAAAGTGTAGAGATATGATAGTACAGTGTAACAAACAATACTTTTAGCAAGTAACTTTCTGAATTAACTGTTACATATGTTTTGTATTGAAGTGGTTGATAATCATGAAACCTTCAAATGCTTTGTGTATTTTAACATGTTAATTAACATTTATACTTTATAACTTCTCTTCAAAAGTTCAATATGTATTAAATAAGTATTTATAAATTCCAAGACATAGACTAAACTAAAATGTGATGTTTAATTCTATAAGTAAAGGGGAAGCTTTACTGATTCTTACACAATTGTTAAATATCAAAGAAAGATTTTAATTTTCTGCATTCTTTGGTGCATTATTTAAATAAAATCTATTTAGTGTACTAGTACCATTAGTTTTATAACATAGACTTAAATTTCATTGGCAATGGTCATCAACAAAACAAGAGGTTACAGGTGATATATTTATTGTTTTATATGTAGATTCTTCATTATCGTGAAAGTAGTTAAAGCCTTACAATCAGAAATTTATTAGGTTATATTAAGTAAGTTAATGAATAATAATAGTTATAATTCTTCACAAGTGATTTACAATTGTTATAATAAGATAATATACGGGTGAATGGGTAATAACACTATAAGATCAGATATAAACAGATATATACAGTTAGGAGCTATACAATATTTAACAAAACAAGTTTCATGTTTCAAGTTATAGCTATTCTAGAAAGAAAAAAACAGTAATTTAAGTTTATTTCATACTCTATCACTATTGTAACATCTGTGAAATTGATAGTGTATACAGTTGAGGTATAATACAATAACAGATAAATTACAGGATTTTAAGATGAAGGAATTATTTTTAATCATAAGAAAATCACTGTACTATTAGTACACACTTACTCTGTATGTTCTTGGATAGGTTTCAGTAGAAATACCTAATTACAAAATATGATTTTTTGGGGGGCATATGATATTTACTGAAACATTGCTAAGTCTCGTGAAAACAGATTAAAAATTATAGTATAGAAACTTATGTGTACTTTAGGGATACAAAGTTAATTGTGCCAACAATGGTAACTGATGAGTATTGAAAAATGCATGTTTTAGATGAAGTATGTACTTACCAGATGTTCTTTCTAACCAAGATTCAATATCTCTTTCATATTCAGTTTCTGTTTTCACATTCATAACATTATAGCATGAACCATCCTGGTCCTCATCATCACTGTAACTGAACTTAGAAATAACATCATCTTGTAGCAGATCACTAGGCTGTTCCATTTTCACTTCAACAAGTATGTTCTAGAAGCAAATAACACAATAAAAACTTAACAGAAATGACAACCAGTGTTATCATCTCCACAGCTCCCTAATTTGAAACATGAATACAGAATTAACCTTCTTTCGATGGGTCAAAGACCATGTTATCGCATTTGCTAACTTGCCTTCAAAATTTTATTGAACTTCCATATTATAAATTTATGATAAGTTTAGAATTAAATTGTAGAGCATAATTCAAGTTTTAATATATAAATGTGATAATTTCTTAATTTAAATGCAAATATTAAAATAACACCTAAATATAAATTTTAGTGAGTCATGTGGTATGTTTAATACAGCACTGTTTAAAATTAAATGTTCATGATGTCAAAATACTTAGTCTATAGTTTTGACCAAATTACGAACTCAAGTTAGCAATAGTGACAAGCTATTTTTAAAAACATTCCTTTATATAATTCTACTACAATACATGGCACTTGAATAACCACTCAACAGCTCAATGTCCCCCAAGTGGCTTTCTAAGCCATTTTAACCTGTAAAAAGGCTATCACATTCTTTCAATCTAAGATTTCAAGAAAGTACGTTGTGTCTCTAGTCTGCTCAAAAATGTATCACACAATGGCTGGTATGAGTATTATCACTGATAAGTAGTGATAACACCCATATCAGCAGTTCTGAGATACATTTTTATTTCAAGTGGGTTTCTCATCATCAAGAAATAGTCTGCTTAAAGTCTCCTAGTTCTTTTTAGACCAAAACACAGTTACCGAGCTTAATAAATTATAGTGGAATTCAACAGCATCACTGTAGTCCCTAACAATTCAACGGCATCACTGTGGTCCCTTACAATTCAACGGCATCACTGTGGTCACTAACAATTCAACGGCATCACTGTGGTCACTTACAATTCAACGGCATCACTGTGGTCACTTACAATTCAACGGCATCACTGTGGTCACTTACAATTCAACGGCATCATTGTGGTCACTTATAATTCAACAGCATTATAATTTTTTAGTTACATTTATGTAAGACTATAAAAATGTCTGCTTGATGTTCTCCACAAATACAAAATTTTAAAAGGCTTAGCAATGTATGCTCAGCACCAACCGAGTTTAAAGATCATGGCCAAAAGAGATAATTGTTTGCTTTACTTTTCTATTTATTGTTTTATATTTTAAGAAAAATAAATTTCATAACTTTTTAAAAATAGTGGTAATCTATATACATATGTCCTGTATAATACAAAATACTAGTCCACTGAAACACAACCAAGACAAGGTCAATTTTATACTACCGGATATGGTAACATGAGTGCACGTGCATCACATCAATGCAAGTTATGTAATGTTAGCTAGGGATGACCACAAGGTCAATATAATAAATATATAACATTATGAGACTTAAGCTACTTAGATTAAACATTTGTATTTTCATGTTATAATCTGTAGTCATTCTGGGATGAAAAAAAAATTATATTTCTTAATTTTTTTATGGTGATTACAAGGATGGTCAGTTGATAGAAAATAAAATATAGTATTAGTGAAACAAACACCTGAAATGTATTTAGGAGGTTTTAGAGTATATAAATAATATTTGAGATTTTGGGCGTGAAGAACAGTGTTTTTAATCATGACACGAAATAACTTACTGCTTGGACTAGTAACCAAGGAGACCCAAAATTTTCATAAACAAATCTTTCATTTAAAAAAAATCTGACTTTTCGTTTTCCAATAACTTCTAATCTTTACTAAAAGTCTTCCAAATTTTATGAAGGTACACACTGTATAAAAAGTTAGACAGTAAATACCTAACATGTACAAATGTGTATATGAACACATATATTATACTAGGCCCATTGTGAAAGACTGAAACAAAAAATTATTAAAAAGAAACACCCATTAATCACTTTTATTAATACGGACCAGAAATTACTCTAAATCAGGGGTCAACAAACTACGGCCCTTGAGGTCATATTGTCCAGCCCGCCAGCAGCTAGCCACTTGGAAATAAAAAGTGACATTTCATCAAATGTCCGACTGTCATAACAAAATAAATCACACTAATGGTCGCTTTAAGCTGGCAAACACAAGACATTATGATAAACAGAAACAAGGCTGTCATGTGCATTTTTAACCAATAGGAAAATTCTTCTTTCATCCTTGCTGCCCGTTTATTCAAATCGAGGCACGTATCTATGAAAGCATTGGGATTTCGAGAACAAGTACAGACTTAACCCTCATCCTATCGACTCATCTCGTAAATTCAGCGACCTTGGGTTACTGCTTCAGCAAGCTCATTTCTCTTTGTAGTGGAGTTATGCGCTTTTCGTAACTCGTTCTTAGGTGAGTGTAGTGGCAAACATACATTTCAATATATTTTGTTTGTGCATTCTTGGACCAGTACAATACTTTTCTCACAACGTTCTGTATTTTCATTTTCAAATACTGTTTTTTTCACCCACCGTTATGACTGCTTTAAAGAAGAAAAGTGGCTTCCGAAAGTGTCATGTTTTCAATGAAGAATGGGGAGAAAAGTACTTCTTTTTGGAAACAAAAAAACCAGAAAGCTATTTGTGTGATATGTACCAAAAGTGTTGCCATTTTGAAAGAGTACAATCTTCGGCGTCACTATGAAACAAAACAACTATCAACATATATAAATTTTCAGGAAAGTTCCGTTCTGAGAAATCTGAATCCATGAAACGTATTTTTGAATCTCAAAAGAATCTCTTCATGAGAAAGTTTGCTGAAAATGGATCTGTCACTCGTACAAGTTACAAAATAGTGCATAGGATGGCAGAGCGAGGAAAACCTTTTGCTGACGCAACTTCATCAAAGAGTGTATGATGGAAGCAGCAAATGTGTTGTGACCTGAAAAAGCCAATTTCTTTGAAAGTATCAGCCTTTCAGCAACTTCAGTCGTACGGAGAGCAGAAGAACTTGGAGAGAACATTGCATTACAGATATGCCAAAAAGCTAGAAACTTCCTGTGGTATTCTCTGGCACTGGATGAGTTTACTGATCTTCGAGTATGTCAAACTTCTCATCTTCATTCGTGGAGTTAATTTGGACTTTCAGATCATGGAAGAGTTGGCATCAGTTTGCAGCATGCATAGAAGAACTGGAAAAGACATTTTCATGGAAGAGTTGGCATCAGTTTGCAGCATGCATAGAAGAACTGGAAAAGACATTTTCATGGAAGTGCATAAAACTTTGCAAGACTATAACCTTCAGTGGAATCAGCTCAGAGGTGTAACAGTTGATGGAGGAAAAACATGGCTGGAGTAAAGAAGGGTCTGGTGGGGCTGATCAGGAAACAGTTGGAAGATCTTCAACTCCCAAGCGCTCTGTTCATACACTGCATCATACATCAGCAAGCACTCTGTGGAAAAGACTTAGATATTTCTTGTGTACTGAACCAGTCATTTCTGCAGTGAACTTCATTCAGGGTCATGAACTTAATCATCGCCAGTTCAAGCGCTTCTTGAAGAAATTGATTCGATTTCTGTCACTTGCCTTATTACACGGCGGTGAGGTGGCTCAGCTATGTAAAGTCTTATCTCATTTTTATAAGCTGAGAAGAGGAATAGATATATTTCTTATCGAGACATCTAGAGCTGATCCACTTCTGTCGGATCCAACCTGATTGTCAATGTTGCCATTTTTTGGTTGATATCACATCCCACATGAATGAATTGAACTTGAAACTTCAGGGGAAAATAACCTTGTCTGTGATCTCTATAGAATCATTAAAGGATTTCATAGAAAGTTGTCATTCTTTGAAGCACATTTGGAAGGAGGAAACCTCTCATTTTCAGAGTTTCAATGAGTTTCATGCTCAAATCACAGAAGATGTCAACCTGATGTTTCAGAAAAAGATTATTAGTGATTTAAATAAATATATTTTGAGAGATTTTCGGATCTCGTAAAATCGAAAGTGACGTTCTCCTTTTCAGAATCCTTTTCATTGTGTCATTGATGACGCCAGTGGAACTTCAGCTGGAGGTCATCAATTTGCAAAGAAATGACCTGTTGAAAGCAAAACACAAAGAGGGCAACTTATTGAATCATACAGCTGCATACCTGAAGATTATTTTCCAAAGCTGAAGTAGTTCACATCTGGTATGGCATCAATGTTTGGAACAACTTATGTCTATGAACAAGCATTTTCAAAATGAAGTATGTGAACTCGGTACATCGATCAAGGTTGACTGATGAACATTTGAAAGCAATTCTAATGATTGGATGCAGCAATTCAAAACCGAATATTAAAGATATTTCGAAAGCCAAATGCCAATTTCATAAATCTCACTAACTTATTTTAGCGTTAGTGAAATTCAGATTTGTACTCACTATGTGCAATGTGACAAT
>NC_134833.1:164547040-164756550 GCF_004210375.1 Tachypleus tridentatus | reverse complement strand
TATGTGAAGTAGAGAGGAAGGTAGAATTTATTATTAACATTACTGTTCAGTTCTGTCTACCTTGATTAAACTACTGAATATAGTTATAACAAGGATATATGTGAAGTAGAGAGGAAGGTAGAATTTATTATTAACATTACTGTTCAGTTCTGTCTACCTTGATTAAACTACTGAATATAGTTATAACAAGGATATATGTGAAGTAGAGAGGAAGGTAGAATTTATTATTAACATTACTGTTCAGTTCTGTCTACCTTGATTAAACTACTGAATATAGTTATAACAAGGATATATGTGAAGTAGAGAGGAAGGTAGAATTTATTATTAACATTACTGTTCAGTTCTGTCTACCTTGATTAAACTACTGAATATAGTTATAACAAGGATATATGTGAAGTAGAGAGGAAGGTAGAATTTATTATTAACATTACTGTTCAGTTCTGTCTACCTTGATTAAACTACTGAATATAGTTATAACAAGGATATATGTGAAGTAGAGAGGAAGGTAGAATTTATTATTAACATTACTGTTCAGTTCTGTCTACCTTGATTAAACTACTGAATATAGTTATAACAAGGATATATGTGAAGTAGAGAGGAAGGTAGAATTTATTATTAACATTACTGTTCAGTTCTGTCTACCTTGATTAAACTACTGAATATAGTTATAACAAGGATATATGTGAAGTAGAGAGGAAGGTAGAATTTATTATTAACATTACTGTTCAGTTCTGTCTACCTTGATTAAACTACTGAATATAGTTATAACAAGGATATATGTGAAGTAGAGAGGAAGGTAGAATTTATTATTAACATTACTGTTCAGTTCTGTCTACCTTGATTAAACTACTGAATATAGTTATAACAAGGATATATGTGAAGTAGAGAGGAAGGTAGAATTTATTATTAACATTACTGTTCAGTTCTGTCTACCTTGATTAAACTACTGAATATAGTTATAACAAGGATATATGTGAAGTAGAGAGGAAGGTAGAATTTATTATTAACATTACTGTTCAGTTCTGTCTACCTTGATTAAACTACTGAATATAGTTATAACAAGGATATATGTGAAGTAGAGAGGAAGGTAGAATTTATTATTAACATTACTGTTCAGTTCTGTCTACCTTGATTAAACTACTGAATATAGTTATAACAAGGATATATGTGAAGTAGAGAGGAAGGTAGAATTTATTATTAACATTACTGTTCAGTTCTGTCTACCTTGATTAAACTACTGAATATAGTTATAACAAGGATATATGTGAAGTAGAGAGGAAGGTAGAATTTATTATTAACATTACTGTTCAGTTCTGTCTACCTTGATTAAACTACTGAATATAGTTATAACAAGGATATATGTGAAGTAGAGAGGAAGGTAGAATTTATTATTAACATTACTGTTCAGTTCTGTCTACCTTGATTAAACTACTGAATATAGTTATAACAAGGATATATGTGAAGTAGAGAGGAAGGTAGAATTTATTATTAACATTACTGTTCAGTTCTGTCTACCTTGATTAAACTACTGAATATAGTTATAACAAGGATATATGTGAAGTAGAGAGGAAGGTAGAATTTATTATTAACATTACTGTTCAGTTCTGTCTACCTTGATTAAACTACTGAATATAGTTATAACAAGGATATATGTGAAGTAGAGAGGAAGGTAGAATTTATTATTAACATTACTGTTCAGTTCTGTCTACCTTGATTAAACTACTGAATATAGTTATAACAAGGATATATGTGAAGTAGAGAGGAAGGTAGAATTTATTATTAACATTACTGTTCAGTTCTGTCTACCTTGATTAAACTACTGAATATAGTTATAACAAGGATATATGTGAAGTAGAGAGGAAGGTAGAATTTATTATTAACATTACTGTTCAGTTCTGTCTACCTTGATTAAACTACTGAATATAGTTATAACAAGGATATATGTGAAGTAGAGAGGAAGGTAGAATTTATTATTAACATTACTGTTCAGTTCTGTCTACCTTGATTAAACTACTGAATATAGTTATAACAAGGATATATGTGAAGTAGAGAGGAAGGTAGAATTTATTATTAACATTACTGTTCAGTTCTGTCTACCTTGATTAAACTACTGAATATAGTTATAACAAGGATATATGTGAAGTAGAGAGGAAGGTAGAATTTATTATTAACATTACTGTTCAGTTCTGTCTACCTTGATTAAACTACTGAATATAGTTATAACAAGGATATATGTGAAGTAGAGAGGAAGGTAGAATTTATTATTAACATTACTGTTCAGTTCTGTCTACCTTGATTAAACTACTGAATATAGTTATAACAAGGATATATGTGAAGTAGAGAGGAAGGTAGAATTTATTATTAACATTACTGTTCAGTTCTGTCTACCTTGATTAAACTACTGAATATAGTTATAACAAGGATATATGTGAAGTAGAGAGGAAGGTAGAATTTATTATTAACATTACTGTTCAGTTCTGTCTACCTTGATTAAACTACTGAATATAGTTATAACAAGGATATATGTGAAGTAGAGAGGAAGGTAGAATTTATTATTAACATTACTGTTCAGTTCTGTCTACCTTGATTAAACTACTGAATATAGTTATAACAAGGATATATGTGAAGTAGA
Source organism: Tachypleus tridentatus (assembly GCF_004210375.1). NCBI lineage: Eukaryota > Metazoa > Arthropoda > Merostomata > Xiphosura > Limulidae > Tachypleus > Tachypleus tridentatus. The sequence continues at coordinate 164,753,918 of NC_134833.1, read as the reverse complement.
GAGGAAGGTAGAATTTATTATTAACATTACTGTTCAGTTCTGTCTACCTTGATTAAACTACTGAATATAGTTATAACAAGGATATATGTGAAGTAGAGAGGAAGGTAGAATTTATTATTAACATTACTGTTCAGTTCTGTCTACCTTGATTAAACTACTGAATATAGTTATAACAAGGATATATGTGAAGTAGAGAGGAAGGTAGAATTTATTATTAACATTACTGTTCAGTTCTGTCTACCTTGATTAAACTACTGAATATAGTTATAACAAGGATATATGTGAAGTAGAGAGGAAGGTAGAATTTATTATTAACATTACTGTTCAGTTCTGTCTACCTTGATTAAACTACTGAATATAGTTATAACAAGGATATATGTGAAGTAGAGAGGAAGGTAGAATTTATTATTAACATTACTGTTCAGTTCTGTCTACCTTGATTAAACTACTGAATATAGTTATAACAAGGATATATGTGAAGTAGAGAGGAAGGTAGAATTTATTATTAACATTACTGTTCAGTTCTGTCTACCTTGATTAAACTACTGAATATAGTTATAACAAGGATATATGTGAAGTAGAGAGGAAGGTAGAATTTATTATTAACATTACTGTTCAGTTCTGTCTACCTTGATTAAACTACTGAATATAGTTATAACAAGGATATATGTGAAGTAGAGAGGAAGGTAGAATTTATTATTAACATTACTGTTCAGTTCTGTCTACCTTGATTAAACTACTGAATATAGTTATAACAAGGATATATGTGAAGTAGAGAGGAAGGTAGAATTTATTATTAACATTACTGTTCAGTTCTGTCTACCTTGATTAAACTACTGAATATAGTTATAACAAGGATATATGTGAAGTAGAGAGGAAGGTAGAATTTATTATTAACATTACTGTTCAGTTCTGTCTACCTTGATTAAACTACTGAATATAGTTATAACAAGGATATATGTGAAGTAGAGAGGAAGGTAGAATTTATTATTAACATTACTGTTCAGTTCTGTCTACCTTGATTAAACTACTGAATATAGTTATAACAAGGATATATGTGAAGTAGAGAGGAAGGTAGAATTTATTATTAACATTACTGTTCAGTTCTGTCTACCTTGATTAAACTACTGAATATAGTTATAACAAGGATATATGTGAAGTAGAGAGGAAGGTAGAATTTATTATTAACATTACTGTTCAGTTCTGTCTACCTTGATTAAACTACTGAATATAGTTATAACAAGGATATATGTGAAGTAGAGAGGAAGGTAGAATTTATTATTAACATTACTGTTCAGTTCTGTCTACCTTGATTAAACTACTGAATATAGTTATAACAAGGATATATGTGAAGTAGAGAGGAAGGTAGAATTTATTATTAACATTACTGTTCAGTTCTGTCTACCTTGATTAAACTACTGAATATAGTTATAACAAGGATATATGTGAAGTAGAGAGGAAGGTAGAATTTATTATTAACATTACTGTTCAGTTCTGTCTACCTTGATTAAACTACTGAATATAGTTATAACAAGGATATATGTGAAGTAGAGAGGAAGGTAGAATTTATTATTAACATTACTGTTCAGTTCTGTCTACCTTGATTAAACTACTGAATATAGTTATAACAAGGATATATGTGAAGTAGAGAGGAAGGTAGAATTTATTATTAACATTACTGTTCAGTTCTGTCTACCTTGATTAAACTACTGAATATAGTTATAACAAGGATATATGTGAAGTAGAGAGGAAGGTAGAATTTATTATTAACATTACTGTTCAGTTCTGTCTACCTTGATTAAACTACTGAATATAGTTATAACAAGGATATATGTGAAGTAGAGAGGAAGGTAGAATTTATTATTAACATTACTGTTCAGTTCTGTCTACCTTGATTAAACTACTGAATATAGTTATAACAAGGATATATGTGAAGTAGAGAGGAAGGTAGAATTTATTATTAACATTACTGTTCAGTTCTGTCTACCTTGATTAAACTACTGAATATAGTTATAACAAGGATATATGTGAAGTAGAGAGGAAGGTAGAATTTATTATTAACATTACTGTTCAGTTCTGTCTACCTTGATTAAACTACTGAATATAGTTATAACAAGGATATATGTGAAGTAGAGAGGAAGGTAGAATTTATTATTAACATTACTGTTCAGTTCTGTCTACCTTGATTAAACTACTGAATATAGTTATAACAAGGATATATGTGAAGTAGAGAGGAAGGTAGAATTTATTATTAACATTACTGTTCAGTTCTGTCTACCTTGATTAAACTACTGAATATAGTTATAACAAGGATATATGTGAAGTAGAGAGGAAGGTAGAATTTATTATTAACATTACTGTTCAGTTCTGTCTACCTTGATTAAACTACTGAATATAGTTATAACAAGGATATATGTGAAGTAGAGAGGAAGGTAGAATTTATTATTAACATTACTGTTCAGTTCTGTCTACCTTGATTAAACTACTGAATATAGTTATAACAAGGATATATGTGAAGTAGAGAGGAAGGTAGAATTTATTATTAACATTACTGTTCAGTTCTGTCTACCTTGATTAAACTACTGAATATAGTTATAACAAGGATATATGTGAAGTAGAGAGGAAGGTAGAATTTATTATTAACATTACTGTTCAGTTCTGTCTACCTTGATTAAACTACTGAATATAGTTATAACAAGGATATATGTGAAGTAGAGAGGAAGGTAGAATTTATTATTAACATTACTGTTCAGTTCTGTCTACCTTGATTAAACTACTGAATATAGTTATAACAAGGATATATGTGAAGTAGAGAGGAAGGTAGAATTTATTATTAACATTACTGTTCAGTTCTGTCTACCTTGATTAAACTACTGAATATAGTTATAACAAGGATATATGTGAAGTAGAGAGGAAGGTAGAATTTATTATTAACATTACTGTTCAGTTCTGTCTACCTTGATTAAACTACTGAATATAGTTATAACAAGGATATATGTGAAGTAGAGAGGAAGGTAGAATTTATTATTAACATTACTGTTCAGTTCTGTCTACCTTGATTAAACTACTGAATATAGTTATAACAAGGATATATGTGAAGTAGAGAGGAAGGTAGAATTTATTATTAACATTACTGTTCAGTTCTGTCTACCTTGATTAAACTACTGAATATAGTTATAACAAGGATATATGTGAAGTAGAGAGGAAGGTAGAATTTATTATTAACATTACTGTTCAGTTCTGTCTACCTTGATTAAACTACTGAATATAGTTATAACAAGGATATATGTGAAGTAGAGAGGAAGGTAGAATTTATTATTAACATTACTGTTCAGTTCTGTCTACCTTGATTAAACTACTGAATATAGTTATAACAAGGATATATGTGAAGTAGAGAGGAAGGTAGAATTTATTATTAACATTACTGTTCAGTTCTGTCTACCTTGATTAAACTACTGAATATAGTTATAACAAGGATATATGTGAAGTAGAGAGGAAGGTAGAATTTATTATTAACATTACTGTTCAGTTCTGTCTACCTTGATTAAACTACTGAATATAGTTATAACAAGGATATATGTGAAGTAGAGAGGAAGGTAGAATTTATTATTAACATTACTGTTCAGTTCTGTCTACCTTGATTAAACTACTGAATATAGTTATAACAAGGATATATGTGAAGTAGAGAGGAAGGTAGAATTTATTATTAACATTACTGTTCAGTTCTGTCTACCTTGATTAAACTACTGAATATAGTTATAACAAGGATATATGTGAAGTAGAGAGGAAGGTAGAATTTATTATTAACATTACTGTTCAGTTCTGTCTACCTTGATTAAACTACTGAATATAGTTATAACAAGGATATATGTGAAGTAGAGAGGAAGGTAGAATTTATTATTAACATTACTGTTCAGTTCTGTCTACCTTGATTAAACTACTGAATATAGTTATAACAAGGATATATGTGAAGTAGAGAGGAAGGTAGAATTTATTATTAACATTACTGTTCAGTTCTGTCTACCTTGATTAAACTACTGAATATAGTTATAACAAGGATATATGTGAAGTAGAGAGGAAGGTAGAATTTATTATTAACATTACTGTTCAGTTCTGTCTACCTTGATTAAACTACTGAATATAGTTATAACAAGGATATATGTGAAGTAGAGAGGAAGGTAGAATTTATTATTAACATTACTGTTCAGTTCTGTCTACCTTGATTAAACTACTGAATATAGTTATAACAAGGATATATGTGAAGTAGAGAGGAAGGTAGAATTTATTATTAACATTACTGTTCAGTTCTGTCTACCTTGATTAAACTACTGAATATAGTTATAACAAGGATATATGTGAAGTAGAGAGGAAGGTAGAATTTATTATTAACATTACTGTTCAGTTCTGTCTACCTTGATTAAACTACTGAATATAGTTATAACAAGGATATATGTGAAGTAGAGAGGAAGGTAGAATTTATTATTAACATTACTGTTCAGTTCTGTCTACCTTGATTAAACTACTGAATATAGTTATAACAAGGATATATGTGAAGTAGAGAGGAAGGTAGAATTTATTATTAACATTACTGTTCAGTTCTGTCTACCTTGATTAAACTACTGAATATAGTTATAACAAGGATATATGTGAAGTAGAGAGGAAGGTAGAATTTATTATTAACATTACTGTTCAGTTCTGTCTACCTTGATTAAACTACTGAATATAGTTATAACAAGGATATATGTGAAGTAGAGAGGAAGGTAGAATTTATTATTAACATTACTGTTCAGTTCTGTCTACCTTGATTAAACTACTGAATATAGTTATAACAAGGATATATGTGAAGTAGAGAGGAAGGTAGAATTTATTATTAACATTACTGTTCAGTTCTGTCTACCTTGATTAAACTACTGAATATAGTTATAACAAGGATATATGTGAAGTAGAGAGGAAGGTAGAATTTATTATTAACATTACTGTTCAGTTCTGTCTACCTTGATTAAACTACTGAATATAGTTATAACAAGGATATATGTGAAGTAGAGAGGAAGGTAGAATTTATTATTAACATTACTGTTCAGTTCTGTCTACCTTGATTAAACTACTGAATATAGTTATAACAAGGATATATGTGAAGTAGAGAGGAAGGTAGAATTTATTATTAACATTACTGTTCAGTTCTGTCTACCTTGATTAAACTACTGAATATAGTTATAACAAGGATATATGTGAAGTAGAGAGGAAGGTAGAATTTATTATTAACATTACTGTTCAGTTCTGTCTACCTTGATTAAACTACTGAATATAGTTATAACAAGGATATATGTGAAGTAGAGAGGAAGGTAGAATTTATTATTAACATTACTGTTCAGTTCTGTCTACCTTGATTAAACTACTGAATATAGTTATAACAAGGATATATGTGAAGTAGAGAGGAAGGTAGAATTTATTATTAACATTACTGTTCAGTTCTGTCTACCTTGATTAAACTACTGAATATAGTTATAACAAGGATATATGTGAAGTAGAGAGGAAGGTAGAATTTATTATTAACATTACTGTTCAGTTCTGTCTACCTTGATTAAACTACTGAATATAGTTATAACAAGGATATATGTGAAGTAGAGAGGAAGGTAGAATTTATTATTAACATTACTGTTCAGTTCTGTCTACCTTGATTAAACTACTGAATATAGTTATAACAAGGATATATGTGAAGTAGAGAGGAAGGTAGAATTTATTATTAACATTACTGTTCAGTTCTGTCTACCTTGATTAAACTACTGAATATAGTTATAACAAGGATATATGTGAAGTAGAGAGGAAGGTAGAATTTATTATTAACATTACTGTTCAGTTCTGTCTACCTTGATTAAACTACTGAATATAGTTATAACAAGGATATATGTGAAGTAGAGAGGAAGGTAGAATTTATTATTAACATTACTGTTCAGTTCTGTCTACCTTGATTAAACTACTGAATATAGTTATAACAAGGATATATGTGAAGTAGAGAGGAAGGTAGAATTTATTATTAACATTACTGTTCAGTTCTGTCTACCTTGATTAAACTACTGAATATAGTTATAACAAGGATATATGTGAAGTAGAGAGGAAGGTAGAATTTATTATTAACATTACTGTTCAGTTCTGTCTACCTTGATTAAACTACTGAATATAGTTATAACAAGGATATATGTGAAGTAGAGAGGAAGGTAGAATTTATTATTAACATTACTGTTCAGTTCTGTCTACCTTGATTAAACTACTGAATATAGTTATAACAAGGATATATGTGAAGTAGAGAGGAAGGTAGAATTTATTATTAACATTACTGTTCAGTTCTGTCTACCTTGATTAAACTACTGAATATAGTTATAACAAGGATATATGTGAAGTAGAGAGGAAGGTAGAATTTATTATTAACATTACTGTTCAGTTCTGTCTACCTTGATTAAACTACTGAATATAGTTATAACAAGGATATATGTGAAGTAGAGAGGAAGGTAGAATTTATTATTAACATTACTGTTCAGTTCTGTCTACCTTGATTAAACTACTGAATATAGTTATAACAAGGATATATGTGAAGTAGAGAGGAAGGTAGAATTTATTATTAACATTACTGTTCAGTTCTGTCTACCTTGATTAAACTACTGAATATAGTTATAACAAGGATATATGTGAAGTAGAGAGGAAGGTAGAATTTATTATTAACATTACTGTTCAGTTCTGTCTACCTTGATTAAACTACTGAATATAGTTATAACAAGGATATATGTGAAGTAGAGAGGAAGGTAGAATTTATTATTAACATTACTGTTCAGTTCTGTCTACCTTGATTAAACTACTGAATATAGTTATAACAAGGATATATGTGAAGTAGAGAGGAAGGTAGAATTTATTATTAACATTACTGTTCAGTTCTGTCTACCTTGATTAAACTACTGAATATAGTTATAACAAGGATATATGTGAAGTAGAGAGGAAGGTAGAATTTATTATTAACATTACTGTTCAGTTCTGTCTACCTTGATTAAACTACTGAATATAGTTATAACAAGGATATATGTGAAGTAGAGAGGAAGGTAGAATTTATTATTAACATTACTGTTCAGTTCTGTCTACCTTGATTAAACTACTGAATATAGATTATAACAAGGATTATAACAAGGATATATGTGAAGTAGAGAGGAAGGTAGAATTTATTATTAACATTACTGTTCAGTTCTGTCTACCTTGATTAAACTACTGAATATAGTTATAACAAGGATATATGTGAAGTAGAGAGGAAGGTAGAATTTATTATTAACATTACTGTTCAGTTCTGTCTACCTTGATTAAACTACTGAATATAGTTATAACAAGGATATATGTGAAGTAGAGAGGAAGGTAGAATTTATTATTAACATTACTGTTCAGTTCTGTCTACCTTGATTAAACTACTGAATATAGTTATAACAAGGATATATGTGAAGTAGAGAGGAAGGTAGAATTTATTATTAACATTACTGTTCAGTTCTGTCTACCTTGATTAAACTACTGAATATAGTTATAACAAGGATATATGTGAAGTAGAGAGGAAGGTAGAATTTATTATTAACATTACTGTTCAGTTCTGTCTACCTTGATTAAACTACTGAATATAGTTATAACAAGGATATATGTGAAGTAGAGAGGAAGGTAGAATTTATTATTAACATTACTGTTCAGTTCTGTCTACCTTGATTAAACTACTGAATATAGTTATAACAAGGATATATGTGAAGTAGAGAGGAAGGTAGAATTTATTATTAACATTACTGTTCAGTTCTGTCTACCTTGATTAAACTACTGAATATAGTTATAACAAGGATATATGTGAAGTAGAGAGGAAGGTAGAATTTATTATTAACATTACTGTTCAGTTCTGTCTACCTTGATTAAACTACTGAATATAGTTATAACAAGGATATATGTGAAGTAGAGAGGAAGGTAGAATTTATTATTAACATTACTGTTCAGTTCTGTCTACCTTGATTAAACTACTGAATATAGTTATAACAAGGATATATGTGAAGTAGAGAGGAAGGTAGAATTTATTATTAACATTACTGTTCAGTTCTGTCTACCTTGATTAAACTACTGAATATAGTTATAACAAGGATATATGTGAAGTAGAGAGGAAGGTAGAATTTATTATTAACATTACTGTTCAGTTCTGTCTACCTTGATTAAACTACTGAATATAGTTATAACAAGGATATATGTGAAGTAGAGAGGAAGGTAGAATTTATTATTAACATTACTGTTCAGTTCTGTCTACCTTGATTAAACTACTGAATATAGTTATAACAAGGATATATGTGAAGTAGAGAGGAAGGTAGAATTTATTATTAACATTACTGTTCAGTTCTGTCTACCTTGATTAAACTACTGAATATAGTTATAACAAGGATATATGTGAAGTAGAGAGGAAGGTAGAATTTATTATTAACATTACTGTTCAGTTCTGTCTACCTTGATTAAACTACTGAATATAGTTATAACAAGGATATATGTGAAGTAGAGAGGAAGGTAGAATTTATTATTAACATTACTGTTCAGTTCTGTCTACCTTGATTAAACTACTGAATATAGTTATAACAAGGATATATGTGAAGTAGAGAGGAAGGTAGAATTTATTATTAACATTACTGTTCAGTTCTGTCTACCTTGATTAAACTACTGAATATAGTTATAACAAGGATATATGTGAAGTAGAGAGGAAGGTAGAATTTATTATTAACATTACTGTTCAGTTCTGTCTACCTTGATTAAACTACTGAATATAGTTATAACAAGGATATATGTGAAGTAGAGAGGAAGGTAGAATTTATTATTAACATTACTGTTCAGTTCTGTCTACCTTGATTAAACTACTGAATATAGTTATAACAAGGATATATGTGAAGTAGAGAGGAAGGTAGAATTTATTATTAACATTACTGTTCAGTTCTGTCTACCTTGATTAAACTACTGAATATAGTTATAACAAGGATATATGTGAAGTAGAGAGGAAGGTAGAATTTATTATTAACATTACTGTTCAGTTCTGTCTACCTTGATTAAACTACTGAATATAGTTATAACAAGGATATATGTGAAGTAGAGAGGAAGGTAGAATTTATTATTAACATTACTGTTCAGTTCTGTCTACCTTGATTAAACTACTGAATATAGTTATAACAAGGATATATGTGAAGTAGAGAGGAAGGTAGAATTTATTATTAACATTACTGTTCAGTTCTGTCTACCTTGATTAAACTACTGAATATAGTTATAACAAGGATATATGTGAAGTAGAGAGGAAGGTAGAATTTATTATTAACATTACTGTTCAGTTCTGTCTACCTTGATTAAACTACTGAATATAGTTATAACAAGGATATATGTGAAGTAGAGAGGAAGGTAGAATTTATTATTAACATTACTGTTCAGTTCTGTCTACCTTGATTAAACTACTGAATATAGTTATAACAAGGATATATGTGAAGTAGAGAGGAAGGTAGAATTTATTATTAACATTACTGTTCAGTTCTGTCTACCTTGATTAAACTACTGAATATAGTTATAACAAGGATATATGTGAAGTAGAGAGGAAGGTAGAATTTATTATTAACATTACTGTTCAGTTCTGTCTACCTTGATTAAACTACTGAATATAGTTATAACAAGGATATATGTGAAGTAGAGAGGAAGGTAGAATTTATTATTAACATTACTGTTCAGTTCTGTCTACCTTGATTAAACTACTGAATATAGTTATAACAAGGATATATGTGAAGTAGAGAGGAAGGTAGAATTTATTATTAACATTACTGTTCAGTTCTGTCTACCTTGATTAAACTACTGAATATAGTTATAACAAGGATATATGTGAAGTAGAGAGGAAGGTAGAATTTATTATTAACATTACTGTTCAGTTCTGTCTACCTTGATTAAACTACTGAATATAGTTATAACAAGGATATATGTGAAGTAGAGAGGAAGGTAGAATTTATTATTAACATTACTGTTCAGTTCTGTCTACCTTGATTAAACTACTGAATATAGTTATAACAAGGATATATGTGAAGTAGAGAGGAAGGTAGAATTTATTATTAACATTACTGTTCAGTTCTGTCTACCTTGATTAAACTACTGAATATAGTTATAACAAGGATATATGTGAAGTAGAGAGGAAGGTAGAATTTATTATTAACATTACTGTTCAGTTCTGTCTACCTTGATTAAACTACTGAATATAGTTATAACAAGGATATATGTGAAGTAGAGAGGAAGGTAGAATTTATTATTAACATTACTGTTCAGTTCTGTCTACCTTGATTAAACTACTGAATATAGTTATAACAAGGATATATGTGAAGTAGAGAGGAAGGTAGAATTTATTATTAACATTACTGTTCAGTTCTGTCTACCTTGATTAAACTACTGAATATAGTTATAACAAGGATATATGTGAAGTAGAGAGGAAGGTAGAATTTATTATTAACATTACTGTTCAGTTCTGTCTACCTTGATTAAACTACTGAATATAGTTATAACAAGGATATATGTGAAGTAGAGAGGAAGGTAGAATTTATTATTAACATTACTGTTCAGTTCTGTCTACCTTGATTAAACTACTGAATATAGTTATAACAAGGATATATGTGAAGTAGAGAGGAAGGTAGAATTTATTATTAACATTACTGTTCAGTTCTGTCTACCTTGATTAAACTACTGAATATAGTTATAACAAGGATATATGTGAAGTAGAGAGGAAGGTAGAATTTATTATTAACATTACTGTTCAGTTCTGTCTACCTTGATTAAACTACTGAATATAGTTATAACAAGGATATATGTGAAGTAGAGAGGAAGGTAGAATTTATTATTAACATTACTGTTCAGTTCTGTCTACCTTGATTAAACTACTGAATATAGTTATAACAAGGATATATGTGAAGTAGAGAGGAAGGTAGAATTTATTATTAACATTACTGTTCAGTTCTGTCTACCTTGATTAAACTACTGAATATAGTTATAACAAGGATATATGTGAAGTAGAGAGGAAGGTAGAATTTATTATTAACATTACTGTTCAGTTCTGTCTACCTTGATTAAACTACTGAATATAGTTATAACAAGGATATATGTGAAGTAGAGAGGAAGGTAGAATTTATTATTAACATTACTGTTCAGTTCTGTCTACCTTGATTAAACTACTGAATATAGTTATAACAAGGATATATGTGAAGTAGAGAGGAAGGTAGAATTTATTATTAACATTACTGTTCAGTTCTGTCTACCTTGATTAAACTACTGAATATAGTTATAACAAGGATATATGTGAAGTAGAGAGGAAGGTAGAATTTATTATTAACATTACTGTTCAGTTCTGTCTACCTTGATTAAACTACTGAATATAGTTATAACAAGGATATATGTGAAGTAGAGAGGAAGGTAGAATTTATTATTAACATTACTGTTCAGTTCTGTCTACCTTGATTAAACTACTGAATATAGTTATAACAAGGATATATGTGAAGTAGAGAGGAAGGTAGAATTTATTATTAACATTACTGTTCAGTTCTGTCTACCTTGATTAAACTACTGAATATAGTTATAACAAGGATATATGTGAAGTAGAGAGGAAGGTAGAATTTATTATTAACATTACTGTTCAGTTCTGTCTACCTTGATTAAACTACTGAATATAGTTATAACAAGGATATATGTGAAGTAGAGAGGAAGGTAGAATTTATTATTAACATTACTGTTCAGTTCTGTCTACCTTGATTAAACTACTGAATATAGTTATAACAAGGATATATGTGAAGTAGAGAGGAAGGTAGAATTTATTATTAACATTACTGTTCAGTTCTGTCTACCTTGATTAAACTACTGAATATAGTTATAACAAGGATATATGTGAAGTAGAGAGGAAGGTAGAATTTATTATTAACATTACTGTTCAGTTCTGTCTACCTTGATTAAACTACTGAATATAGTTATAACAAGGATATATGTGAAGTAGAGAGGAAGGTAGAATTTATTATTAACATTACTGTTCAGTTCTGTCTACCTTGATTAAACTACTGAATATAGTTATAACAAGGATATATGTGAAGTAGAGAGGAAGGTAGAATTTATTATTAACATTACTGTTCAGTTCTGTCTACCTTGATTAAACTACTGAATATAGTTATAACAAGGATATATGTGAAGTAGAGAGGAAGGTAGAATTTATTATTAACATTACTGTTCAGTTCTGTCTACCTTGATTAAACTACTGAATATAGTTATAACAAGGATATATGTGAAGTAGAGAGGAAGGTAGAATTTATTATTAACATTACTGTTCAGTTCTGTCTACCTTGATTAAACTACTGAATATAGTTATAACAAGGATATATGTGAAGTAGAGAGGAAGGTAGAATTTATTATTAACATTACTGTTCAGTTCTGTCTACCTTGATTAAACTACTGAATATAGTTATAACAAGGATATATGTGAAGTAGAGAGGAAGGTAGAATTTATTATTAACATTACTGTTCAGTTCTGTCTACCTTGATTAAACTACTGAATATAGTTATAACAAGGATATATGTGAAGTAGAGAGGAAGGTAGAATTTATTATTAACATTACTGTTCAGTTCTGTCTACCTTGATTAAACTACTGAATATAGTTATAACAAGGATATATGTGAAGTAGAGAGGAAGGTAGAATTTATTATTAACATTACTGTTCAGTTCTGTCTACCTTGATTAAACTACTGAATATAGTTATAACAAGGATATATGTGAAGTAGAGAGGAAGGTAGAATTTATTATTAACATTACTGTTCAGTTCTGTCTACCTTGATTAAACTACTGAATATAGTTATAACAAGGATATATGTGAAGTAGAGAGGAAGGTAGAATTTATTATTAACATTACTGTTCAGTTCTGTCTACCTTGATTAAACTACTGAATATAGTTATAACAAGGATATATGTGAAGTAGAGAGGAAGGTAGAATTTATTATTAACATTACTGTTCAGTTCTGTCTACCTTGATTAAACTACTGAATATAGTTATAACAAGGATATATGTGAAGTAGAGAGGAAGGTAGAATTTATTATTAACATTACTGTTCAGTTCTGTCTACCTTGATTAAACTACTGAATATAGTTATAACAAGGATATATGTGAAGTAGAGAGGAAGGTAGAATTTATTATTAACATTACTGTTCAGTTCTGTCTACCTTGATTAAACTACTGAATATAGTTATAACAAGGATATATGTGAAGTAGAGAGGAAGGTAGAATTTATTATTAACATTACTGTTCAGTTCTGTCTACCTTGATTAAACTACTGAATATAGTTATAACAAGGATATATGTGAAGTAGAGAGGAAGGTAGAATTTATTATTAACATTACTGTTCAGTTCTGTCTACCTTGATTAAACTACTGAATATAGTTATAACAAGGATATATGTGAAGTAGAGAGGAAGGTAGAATTTATTATTAACATTACTGTTCAGTTCTGTCTACCTTGATTAAACTACTGAATATAGTTATAACAAGGATATATGTGAAGTAGAGAGGAAGGTAGAATTTATTATTAACATTACTGTTCAGTTCTGTCTACCTTGATTAAACTACTGAATATAGTTATAACAAGGATATATGTGAAGTAGAGAGGAAGGTAGAATTTATTATTAACATTACTGTTCAGTTCTGTCTACCTTGATTAAACTACTGAATATAGTTATAACAAGGATATATGTGAAGTAGAGAGGAAGGTAGAATTTATTATTAACATTACTGTTCAGTTCTGTCTACCTTGATTAAACTACTGAATATAGTTATAACAAGGATATATGTGAAGTAGAGAGGAAGGTAGAATTTATTATTAACATTACTGTTCAGTTCTGTCTACCTTGATTAAACTACTGAATATAGTTATAACAAGGATATATGTGAAGTAGAGAGGAAGGTAGAATTTATTATTAACATTACTGTTCAGTTCTGTCTACCTTGATTAAACTACTGAATATAGTTATAACAAGGATATATGTGAAGTAGAGAGGAAGGTAGAATTTATTATTAACATTACTGTTCAGTTCTGTCTACCTTGATTAAACTACTGAATATAGTTATAACAAGGATATATGTGAAGTAGAGAGTAGAAGGTAGAATTAGAATTTATTATAACACATTACTGTTCAGTTCTGTCTACCTTGATTAAACTACTGAATATAGTTATAACAAGGATATATGTGAAGTAGAGAGGAAGGTAGAATTTATTATTAACATTACTGTTCAGTTCTGTCTACCTTGATTAAACTACTGAATATAGTTATAACAAGGATATATGTGAAGTAGAGAGGAAGGTAGAATTTATTATTAACATTACTGTTCAGTTCTGTCTACCTTGATTAAACTACTGAATATAGTTATAACAAGGATATATGTGAAGTAGAGAGGAAGGTAGAATTTATTATTAACATTACTGTTCAGTTCTGTCTACCTTGATTAAACTACTGAATATAGTTATAACAAGGATATATGTGAAGTAGAGAGGAAGGTAGAATTTATTATTAACATTACTGTTCAGTTCTGTCTACCTTGATTAAACTACTGAATATAGTTATAACAAGGATATATGTGAAGTAGAGAGGAAGGTAGAATTTATTATTAACATTACTGTTCAGTTCTGTCTACCTTGATTAAACTACTGAATATAGTTATAACAAGGATATATGTGAAGTAGAGAGGAAGGTAGAATTTATTATTAACATTACTGTTCAGTTCTGTCTACCTTGATTAAACTACTGAATATAGTTATAACAAGGATATATGTGAAGTAGAGAGGAAGGTAGAATTTATTATTAACATTACTGTTCAGTTCTGTCTACCTTGATTAAACTACTGAATATAGTTATAACAAGGATATATGTGAAGTAGAGAGGAAGGTAGAATTTATTATTAACATTACTGTTCAGTTCTGTCTACCTTGATTAAACTACTGAATATAGTTATAACAAGGATATATGTGAAGTAGAGAGGAAGGTAGAATTTATTATTAACATTACTGTTCAGTTCTGTCTACCTTGATTAAACTACTGAATATAGTTATAACAAGGATATATGTGAAGTAGAGAGGAAGGTAGAATTTATTGCTAACATTACTGTTCAGTTCTGTCTACCTTGATTAAACTACTGAATATAGTTATAACAAGGATATATGTGAAGTAGAGAGGAAGGTAGAATTTATTATTAACATTACTGTTCAGTTCTGTCTACCTTGATTAAACTACTGAATATAGTTATAACAAGGATATATGTGAAGTAGAGAGGAAGGTAGAATTTATTATTAACATTACTGTTCAGTTCTGTCTACCTTGATTAAACTACTGAATATAGTTATAACAAGGATATATGTGAAGTAGAGAGGAAGGTAGAATTTATTATTAACATTACTGTTCAGTTCTGTCTACCTTGATTAAACTACTGAATATAGTTATAACAAGGATATATGTGAAGTAGAGAGGAAGGTAGAATTTATTATTAACATTACTGTTCAGTTCTGTCTACCTTGATTAAACTACTGAATATAGTTATAACAAGGATATATGTGAAGTAGAGAGGAAGGTAGAATTTATTATTAACATTACTGTTCAGTTCTGTCTACCTTGATTAAACTACTGAATATAGTTATAACAAGGATATATGTGAAGTAGAGAGGAAGGTAGAATTTATTATTAACATTACTGTTCAGTTCTGTCTACCTTGATTAAACTACTGAATATAGTTATAACAAGGATATATGTGAAGTAGAGAGGAAGGTAGAATTTATTATTAACATTACTGTTCAGTTCTGTCTACCTTGATTAAACTACTGAATATAGTTATAACAAGGATATATGTGAAGTAGAGAGGAAGGTAGAATTTATTATTAACATTACTGTTCAGTTCTGTCTACCTTGATTAAACTACTGAATATAGTTATAACAAGGATATATGTGAAGTAGAGAGGAAGGTAGAATTTATTATTAACATTACTGTTCAGTTCTGTCTACCTTGATTAAACTACTGAATATAGTTATAACAAGGATATATGTGAAGTAGAGAGGAAGGTAGAATTTATTATTAACATTACTGTTCAGTTCTGTCTACCTTGATTAAACTACTGAATATAGTTATAACAAGGATATATGTGAAGTAGAGAGGAAGGTAGAATTTATTATTAACATTACTGTTCAGTTCTGTCTACCTTGATTAAACTACTGAATATAGTTATAACAAGGATATATGTGAAGTAGAGAGGAAGGTAGAATTTATTATTAACATTACTGTTCAGTTCTGTCTACCTTGATTAAACTACTGAATATAGTTATAACAAGGATATATGTGAAGTAGAGAGGAAGGTAGAATTTATTATTAACATTACTGTTCAGTTCTGTCTACCTTGATTAAACTACTGAATATAGTTATAACAAGGATATATGTGAAGTAGAGAGGAAGGTAGAATTTATTATTAACATTACTGTTCAGTTCTGTCTACCTTGATTAAACTACTGAATATAGTTATAACAAGGATATATGTGAAGTAGAGAGGAAGGTAGAATTTATTATTAACATTACTGTTCAGTTCTGTCTACCTTGATTAAACTACTGAATATAGTTATAACAAGGATATATGTGAAGTAGAGAGGAAGGTAGAATTTATTATTAACATTACTGTTCAGTTCTGTCTACCTTGATTAAACTACTGAATATAGTTATAACAAGGATATATGTGAAGTAGAGAGGAAGGTAGAATTTATTATTAACATTACTGTTCAGTTCTGTCTACCTTGATTAAACTACTGAATATAGTTATAACAAGGATATATGTGAAGTAGAGAGGAAGGTAGAATTTATTATTAACATTACTGTTCAGTTCTGTCTACCTTGATTAAACTACTGAATATAGTTATAACAAGGATATATGTGAAGTAGAGAGGAAGGTAGAATTTATTATTAACATTACTGTTCAGTTCTGTCTACCTTGATTAAACTACTGAATATAGTTATAACAAGGATATATGTGAAGTAGAGAGGAAGGTAGAATTTATTATTAACATTACTGTTCAGTTCTGTCTACCTTGATTAAACTACTGAATATAGTTATAACAAGGATATATGTGAAGTAGAGAGGAAGGTAGAATTTATTATTAACATTACTGTTCAGTTCTGTCTACCTTGATTAAACTACTGAATATAGTTATAACAAGGATATATGTGAAGTAGAGAGGAAGGTAGAATTTATTATTAACATTACTGTTCAGTTCTGTCTACCTTGATTAAACTACTGAATATAGTTATAACAAGGATATATGTGAAGTAGAGAGGAAGGTAGAATTTATTATTAACATTACTGTTCAGTTCTGTCTACCTTGATTAAACTACTGAATATAGTTATAACAAGGATATATGTGAAGTAGAGAGGAAGGTAGAATTTATTATTAACATTACTGTTCAGTTCTGTCTACCTTGATTAAACTACTGAATATAGTTATAACAAGGATATATGTGAAGTAGAGAGGAAGGTAGAATTTATTATTAACATTACTGTTCAGTTCTGTCTACCTTGATTAAACTACTGAATATAGTTATAACAAGGATATATGTGAAGTAGAGAGGAAGGTAGAATTTATTATTAACATTACTGTTCAGTTCTGTCTACCTTGATTAAACTACTGAATATAGTTATAACAAGGATATATGTGAAGTAGAGAGGAAGGTAGAATTTATTATTAACATTACTGTTCAGTTCTGTCTACCTTGATTAAACTACTGAATATAGTTATAACAAGGATATATGTGAAGTAGAGAGGAAGGTAGAATTTATTATTAACATTACTGTTCAGTTCTGTCTACCTTGATTAAACTACTGAATATAGTTATAACAAGGATATATGTGAAGTAGAGAGGAAGGTAGAATTTATTATTAACATTACTGTTCAGTTCTGTCTACCTTGATTAAACTACTGAATATAGTTATAACAAGGATATATGTGAAGTAGAGAGGAAGGTAGAATTTATTATTAACATTACTGTTCAGTTCTGTCTACCTTGATTAAACTACTGAATATAGTTATAACAAGGATATATGTGAAGTAGAGAGGAAGGTAGAATTTATTATTAACATTACTGTTCAGTTCTGTCTACCTTGATTAAACTACTGAATATAGTTATAACAAGGATATATGTGAAGTAGAGAGGAAGGTAGAATTTATTATTAACATTACTGTTCAGTTCTGTCTACCTTGATTAAACTACTGAATATAGTTATAACAAGGATATATGTGAAGTAGAGAGGAAGGTAGAATTTATTATTAACATTACTGTTCAGTTCTGTCTACCTTGATTAAACTACTGAATATAGTTATAACAAGGATATATGTGAAGTAGAGAGGAAGGTAGAATTTATTATTAACATTACTGTTCAGTTCTGTCTACCTTGATTAAACTACTGAATATAGTTATAACAAGGATATATGTGAAGTAGAGAGGAAGGTAGAATTTATTATTAACATTACTGTTCAGTTCTGTCTACCTTGATTAAACTACTGAATATAGTTATAACAAGGATATATGTGAAGTAGAGAGGAAGGTAGAATTTATTATTAACATTACTGTTCAGTTCTGTCTACCTTGATTAAACTACTGAATATAGTTATAACAAGGATATATGTGAAGTAGAGAGGAAGGTAGAATTTATTATTAACATTACTGTTCAGTTCTGTCTACCTTGATTAAACTACTGAATATAGTTATAACAAGGATATATGTGAAGTAGAGAGGAAGGTAGAATTTATTATTAACATTACTGTTCAGTTCTGTCTACCTTGATTAAACTACTGAATATAGTTATAACAAGGATATATGTGAAGTAGAGAGGAAGGTAGAATTTATTATTAACATTACTGTTCAGTTCTGTCTACCTTGATTAAACTACTGAATATAGTTATAACAAGGATATATGTGAAGTAGAGAGGAAGGTAGAATTTATTATTAACATTACTGTTCAGTTCTGTCTACCTTGATTAAACTACTGAATATAGTTATAACAAGGATATATGTGAAGTAGAGAGGAAGGTAGAATTTATTATTAACATTACTGTTCAGTTCTGTCTACCTTGATTAAACTACTGAATATAGTTATAACAAGGATATATGTGAAGTAGAGAGGAAGGTAGAATTTATTATTAACATTACTGTTCAGTTCTGTCTACCTTGATTAAACTACTGAATATAGTTATAACAAGGATATATGTGAAGTAGAGAGGAAGGTAGAATTTATTATTAACATTACTGTTCAGTTCTGTCTACCTTGATTAAACTACTGAATATAGTTATAACAAGGATATATGTGAAGTAGAGAGGAAGGTAGAATTTATTATTAACATTACTGTTCAGTTCTGTCTACCTTGATTAAACTACTGAATATAGTTATAACAAGGATATATGTGAAGTAGAGAGGAAGGTAGAATTTATTATTAACATTACTGTTCAGTTCTGTCTACCTTGATTAAACTACTGAATATAGTTATAACAAGGATATATGTGAAGTAGAGAGGAAGGTAGAATTTATTATTAACATTACTGTTCAGTTCTGTCTACCTTGATTAAACTACTGAATATAGTTATAACAAGGATATATGTGAAGTAGAGAGGAAGGTAGAATTTATTATTAACATTACTGTTCAGTTCTGTCTACCTTGATTAAACTACTGAATATAGTTATAACAAGGATATATGTGAAGTAGAGAGGAAGGTAGAATTTATTATTAACATTACTGTTCAGTTCTGTCTACCTTGATTAAACTACTGAATATAGTTATAACAAGGATATATGTGAAGTAGAGAGGAAGGTAGAATTTATTATTAACATTACTGTTCAGTTCTGTCTACCTTGATTAAACTACTGAATATAGTTATAACAAGGATATATGTGAAGTAGAGAGGAAGGTAGAATTTATTATTAACATTACTGTTCAGTTCTGTCTACCTTGATTAAACTACTGAATATAGTTATAACAAGGATATATGTGAAGTAGAGAGGAAGGTAGAATTTATTATTAACATTACTGTTCAGTTCTGTCTACCTTGATTAAACTACTGAATATAGTTATAACAAGGATATATGTGAAGTAGAGAGGAAGGTAGAATTTATTATTAACATTACTGTTCAGTTCTGTCTACCTTGATTAAACTACTGAATATAGTTATAACAAGGATATATGTGAAGTAGAGAGGAAGGTAGAATTTATTATTAACATTACTGTTCAGTTCTGTCTACCTTGATTAAACTACTGAATATAGTTATAACAAGGATATATGTGAAGTAGAGAGGAAGGTAGAATTTATTATTAACATTACTGTTCAGTTCTGTCTACCTTGATTAAACTACTGAATATAGTTATAACAAGGATATATGTGAAGTAGAGAGGAAGGTAGAATTTATTATTAACATTACTGTTCAGTTCTGTCTACCTTGATTAAACTACTGAATATAGTTATAACAAGGATATATGTGAAGTAGAGAGGAAGGTAGAATTTATTATTAACATTACTGTTCAGTTCTGTCTACCTTGATTAAACTACTGAATATAGTTATAACAAGGATATATGTGAAGTAGAGAGGAAGGTAGAATTTATTATTAACATTACTGTTCAGTTCTGTCTACCTTGATTAAACTACTGAATATAGTTATAACAAGGATATATGTGAAGTAGAGAGGAAGGTAGAATTTATTATTAACATTACTGTTCAGTTCTGTCTACCTTGATTAAACTACTGAATATAGTTATAACAAGGATATATGTGAAGTAGAGAGGAAGGTAGAATTTATTATTAACATTACTGTTCAGTTCTGTCTACCTTGATTAAACTACTGAATATAGTTATAACAAGGATATATGTGAAGTAGAGAGGAAGGTAGAATTTATTATTAACATTACTGTTCAGTTCTGTCTACCTTGATTAAACTACTGAATATAGTTATAACAAGGATATATGTGAAGTAGAGAGGAAGGTAGAATTTATTATTAACATTACTGTTCAGTTCTGTCTACCTTGATTAAACTACTGAATATAGTTATAACAAGGATATATGTGAAGTAGAGAGGAAGGTAGAATTTATTATTAACATTACTGTTCAGTTCTGTCTACCTTGATTAAACTACTGAATATAGTTATAACAAGGATATATGTGAAGTAGAGAGGAAGGTAGAATTTATTATTAACATTACTGTTCAGTTCTGTCTACCTTGATTAAACTACTGAATATAGTTATAACAAGGATATATGTGAAGTAGAGAGGAAGGTAGAATTTATTATTAACATTACTGTTCAGTTCTGTCTACCTTGATTAAACTACTGAATATAGTTATAACAAGGATATATGTGAAGTAGAGAGGAAGGTAGAATTTATTATTAACATTACTGTTCAGTTCTGTCTACCTTGATTAAACTACTGAATATAGTTATAACAAGGATATATGTGAAGTAGAGAGGAAGGTAGAATTTATTATTAACATTACTGTTCAGTTCTGTCTACCTTGATTAAACTACTGAATATAGTTATAACAAGGATATATGTGAAGTAGAGAGGAAGGTAGAATTTATTATTAACATTACTGTTCAGTTCTGTCTACCTTGATTAAACTACTGAATATAGTTATAACAAGGATATATTGTTTAAAAACTTATAGATCACCATTTTTGAGTCCAAGTCGCTCGCCCCACTCTATCTACCAATGCTTAATTTATGTAGTATACCAGTGAGAATTCCTCTAAAGTATTTTAACTGTTTTTTGTCTTATATATGATACCTTTTTTTTTTTTTTTGAGACATTAACAACTGAATGGAAATTGTGATGCATGAGTCAGGATTTACTGTTATTTCCTTGAATACCTGGACCCAACAATTATACAAATAGACATCACTGAAATAGAATATGGAAAATTCTGGTGACTTTTCAAGAAATGCATGGCTAATCAATGTGCATCATTGGAAGAGAGACTTGTTAAAAAGAATCCAGCTTTAAATATAAGCTAAATTTATATGTGTTATAATGTACAGACACTATTAGATGATGTTTTCTAAAAGTTGGTTCATACTTCATAAGTATGTATACAAGTTAAATGTTTAGTAATGCCTTTATATTACATGTTTAGTAGTGTGTTTATATTATTTAGTTGTTTTGTGCTTTATTTAACACTGATTAAAATTTGTGATTTTTGTGGTGAAGTATAGTGCAGAAAACAAACTAGTTTATTAGAAGACACTGGATTACATGTATTAAATAGTGATGTTGATGTCGAGTCTTTGGCTCAACGTGAGATAAACAGTCAGGTCTTAAAACTAATGATGTTGATTCATCAAATGTGCTGCAATTTCCTCACCATGATCATCTACTTTGGAGAATAACAGAAGAAGTTGTGAGATAAACATGAATGACTGTTTTTTGATACATATGTTGGTGGGGCATTTTGTATGCACTGATGAAAATGTTTGAAAAATTAGATGTCCTACATAGAATAGGTGGTGTAGTCAAAGCATTTATCACTTTCAAAAGGCATCTGCAATACCAGTAAGTTCAATAAACATTTTAAATTTGTGAAACATGCTCAGGCTTAAGAAACAGTTGTCTCAAAGTGCATAAACTCCCTGCAACCCATTGTTTCATTATTTGTCTTCCTACAAACATTGCAAAATAAACAATTAGTAGGTATTGGGGGTATAATGTTGACTTTAAAATTTTCATTTGCACCTAAATAATCTCATTATTTGAGAAAATCAGCCCATGGGATGGGAAAGCATGCAGTTGATAATGGTGGGAAAAATTCTCTGCAAAGAAGAAGAAGTTGAACTGTAGGAACAGCAAGATATCAGCAAATGAAAAGTTAGAAGTTGCTCTTACTGTACAAAGCATTTCTTTATCTCTGATTGTGGGTGATTGACGTCAGTACATACTGGGAACTGACACTATTCAGAGACATGGATATGAGATGTGTCTAAATTGAAATAAGTTCACAATCTATGACCAAGACAGTCTGTGAAGTATATGTTAGCTACTGTACTAGAAATTGAGCCCAAGGTGACAAAAACCATAGCAATCATCGTAAAACCAAGACATAAAATACTATTACAATAAGCTATTAAGAATAAATTTACATATAGTAATTGACATATTAATGAGTGAAATAACTTGTGGATCTGAAGAAAAGTAGACAAATCAACTAATGGTAATCGCAATGACTTTTTGGATTATATGTTTGTACTAAAACTGCATATAAGTCAAATAAATAGAAATTTGTAAAAATTACTGTATTGCAGTAAGAAAACATTATAAGCTTAGCACACTTGTGAAGGGCATGTTGTCCTACAATAATTTACAACAGAGTTTAAGATTATAAAAATGCAAAAGGAAGAGATAAACTTATTTTACAAGATAACTTAGTAGAATCTGCTACATATATAACAACATTGTCATAAATTTCATTGTATTTTGGTGAAAAATGTAATTTCCACTAATTTTTAGCTTTTGAAGCTGGCGATCATGAAGACCTGTTCCATAATCCTGGTGAACCTCTAAAAGTAAGGTATTTTGGACTTTATGTTATTAAAAAAGAAATTGGAGATTTGAAGTATGTGGTTAAAATTCCTGAAAGGAGTAGCCAAAGGTGACTATGAATGTGTTAAAAAATGCCACAAGTGGTTCTCCTAGGAAATTTCTGGTTGTCACTGTGTCAGATGTGTTTCTCTCAAATGAAGCAACCTTTTCAATCAATTTAATTATTTGTGTCTCGATATTATGGATCTGTTCCTGGATACCCTGAATAGTCATGCTGTATTACATGGTGTTGCTATAGGAGATATGGCTCCTGTTAAATAACTTTATCATGTCAGCTAGAGAAACTGTAACTAGTTGTATCATTCAAGTTTATTTTAAACATTATATCTAATAACAGTTGTCTTAAAAACAAATTATGTATTCTCTCACATTATGTATTCTCTCACGAAAAAAAAAAGTTTTTCGATTACCTACTCTATTTGCAGAAGTTGTGATACATCAATTATTATGCAAAGAAATCTGGTTCCTTAGTGGTTCAGCGATAAATCTTCAGATTTACAACGTTAAAGTAAGGGGGTTGATTCTCCTTGGTGGGCATAGCAGATAGCCCAAAGTGGCTTTACTATAAGAAAACCACACATACAACGAATCTGATCAACACAAGCTGTTGTCTTTAGATTTCTTCTCATTAGAACACTTACTTTGTTCACAATTACTTTTGGTAACTAAATGTTCTTTCCAGTGATAAGGAGGCCTACGAAACTTGGTGAAACAATATCATCAATATATCTACAGGTGCGACATATTTACCAAGTTTTGTTATAGTCTTTATAATCAAGATTGTATGTATAAAAAAATTAAGTTCAAATAAATATGGCCAAGAGCAGAATAACGGTATGTTGGGCCTGAGACTAATTTTATTTTGGGGGATCTGTTCTGTGGGATTTTATTAACAGCACAAAGTACGTTTATGCAGTTTACATGTATTGTGCTTAGTCTAATTGAGAAACAAACAAAACTTTAACCTGAGGGTCGTGGGTTTGAATACCCGTCACACCAAACGTTCGCCCTTTCAGCCCTGGGGGCGTTATATGTGACAGTTAATCCCACTATTCGTTGGCAAAAGAGTAGCCCAAGTAGTAGTCTTACATTGCTAAATTACGGACAGCTAGTGTAGATAGCCCTCGTATAGCTTTGCGCCAAATTTGCAAAGAAACAAAACCAGTGTATTTTTCCGTTGATGAAACAGACTTTAGGGTGTATAAAAAAGGAAATTTGTCAGTGTGTATGCTGTATAAAATTTAATAAAATACGTTTTCATCTCTAGTTTCACTATTTGGGAACTGTCGAATTGTATAATCGAAACTCAGGTTATGCAAACTGTTACTTTCTGTGTATACAGTTGAGCGCCGTTAAGCCGCGGTATTTGGGGGGTCAACCTGCTTAACCGCGGCTTAAGTTGTCCGCGGCTTAAACCTTTGTGACTGAAAAGCCGAAGTCGCCAACAGCTCCGCCGAGGAGCCTCATCCGGGCCATTGCGTGATCATTATATCGGATTATCGAATTAAAAAATAATACTTTAATTATTGATCACTTTTTCACGGATTTACCGCGGATTAACTTTAATGTAAGGAGAGGTGTGATTCGGTAACAATGGCGGCCTCCATAAAGCTGACATAGAGAGCGGATAAGGTAGATTAACGGTCGATTTATATTGTAATATATTTTATTTATTTCCCAAATTAAAGCAAATCCTTTTTAAATATCCCCTTGAAGTTATAAAGCCAGGATTAAATTCGTAAGCCGCGTTTTTACACGTTCTTAAATTAGCGGTGAGCCGCGATAATCCTCGCTCACATCGCTCACAAGACTTGCTACAGCGGCTTAAGCGATTTCCCGGTTTACTGGTCCGCGGCTTAATGGCGCTCCACTGTATAAGTGAGAACAAGTTAAGCCTCGCTTGCTTCATTCATCAGTACAGTTTCAGACCATGAAGCATAGATATATTTGGAAAGCTATTTCCATCTTTGCAATATATATTTGAATTCACCCTTAAAAGTATTCGATATATACGAGTATATGATAAATTCGTTGTCACAGTCATGATTTTCAGCCCTATTATGGAAACCATCTATTTGAGTTGCAGTATATGATGCCAGTTGAATCATTTTAATGCATAAGCTGGTCTCATTATCATCACACTACAGAATTGAAGAGAGATCTGGAAAAATAAAAGCTGAGGTCTTATAACAAATACTGATCAGCTTGATAATTTTCATTTCTATATCTCTCTGCTTCTTCAGTTAACCCACTATCAAACTGTTGTTTCCATTTTCTCCTTGTGTAAATATCACTTCCAGAAAAGAAAACAAAGTAAGCTAATGTCTATTTTCTTATTTTGAGACTAACCACGAAACCAGAATTCACGAGGTAAGTTCATGAACGATTCATAATTTTAATGGTAAGAACACAGTTTTCAGAGGTTAAAGTTCCTTGGACGAATATTGTAAATTCTTGTTTCGAAAGAGTATAAATTATACTACTATAGCTCACAACATGCAATAATTTGATGAGCATTTTATCATAAGTTACCTTATCCATCAAAGTATAAGGTCTGATATCATAGATGGAGGAAACATTAGGGCTATGGTTGTAAAACGTCTGAAAAGTAGAAACATCGGGAATTATAAAATTACATAACCATAATTACAATAACTACTTTTTATATATTGTTATCAGATAATATGTAGAATAACTTTGTTGTTTAAGTGTCATGATGAATAAATCTAAGGAGCTTGTACATAAAACATATAAAAACTGCATTTTTATACATCTATTCAGATATAACATTTACCTATAATGCTATTGATTGTTAATATGAAATTGAGCAACTTTTAAAGTTAATTCACCTTGGGATATCCAGCAAGAAATTTTGAGCAGTCTTCTCAGTACTTCGGCTTTCTCTCCTTTGTATAAACAGAGGTAAAGTTGTTTGTCAACTGTCTAGTTACAGTCTACAGATCAGGATATTCAATGCTACCAGTTGTCCGTAGTATGTGATCACTATATCATATCATAAATTCATGGTAATGACGATCTCTATTTGAAAGATGTCCACTCGATAATGGTGGCTTAAACATAAACACATGTATATACCAGTGAATAAACACTGTAGTACCAGTTCTTTAATGGAACATGGTCCATCCTTCAGATAAATACTTCGAGCTCTATCACTCTTACAATCATGATAACAAACGAATATATATTTAGTAAAGCACCAGTTTTAACTTACTCTGTTACACTATTGCTTTATGTTCAAGAAAAGTCCCGTCCTCAAGCGCAACTGCTCAGTCATTTCCAGTTTCAAGTCAATAAGTAAGTAACCATTTGGTTGTTTGTTTGTTTTTGAATTTCGCGCAAAGCTACTCGAAGGCTATCTGCGCTAGCCGTTCCTAATTTAGCAGTGTAAGACTAGAGGAAGGCAGCTAGTCATCAACACCCACTGCCAACTCTTGGGCTACTCTTTTACCAACGAATAGTGGGATTGACCGTCACACAATAACGCCCCACAGCTTAAGGGCAAGCATGTTTGGTGCGACAGGAATTCGAACCCGCGACCCTCAGATTACGAGTCGAACGCTTTAACTCACCTGGCCATACAGGACCAACCATGTGGTTGTCTCATTGCATTTTGGCAAGCTTATTGAAAATATTTCAACATGCTAGAAACACTTGTTTCACTAAACGTCGCTTCAAACATGCTCGCCCTTTCAGCCGTGATGGGGGGTTATAATGTAACGGTCAATCCCACTATTCGTTGATAAAAGAGAAGTCTAAGAGTTGGCGGTTGGTGGTGATGACTAACTGCCTTCCCTCTAGTCTTACACTGCAAAATCAGGAACGGCTAGCGCAGATAACCCTGGTGTAGCTTTGCGCGAAATTAAAAAACAAACACTAAGACGTTCAACTGATATTTGTATCTAACATTCTTAAACAATATAATGTTTTGAGAATTTAAACTACTAGTTATGCATTTATCTACCATGATGAAATAGATTTTTTGCAATATAAAGCACATATAAATTCAAATGGTAACTTCCACATACATAATGTGAGACAGTAGTTTATGTTTTCACTTTCATTTATAAGATCATTAATGATATAAAGATTCGGTTTATCTGGCTATAAGTAATTATCAAAATTTTATGCAGTCTTTGAACAAAATGAATGTTTTGAACTAATTTGCATTACTTTAATATACAGGGATTGAAATTCACCATAAAAGCCGTAGAATATTTCTATAAATAAGACAGGTAACTTCTTGATGATAAATTAAATCTTCTCTCACAAAGTGTGATTTACCACTTCCTTTCAAGCCTCACATTAACCATGTAAAATAGTGTAGTGGCCAGTAATCCATTTCGAACTGTAGTTAGAAATAAATGAAAATTCTGACCCTATATATGTAAAATCGGATGGTTAGAGTTGAGAAAATTTTTTATGTAGAGGAGCGAGCAACGAGCATCGTCATGTTCACAAAGAAAGAAAGATGTAACTGACCGTAGGAATGTAGAGGGCGTGCTTAGATGTTTGATTATATTTATTAATATACGAGGGCTGTTCAAAAAATACGCGGACTGTTTGAATTGCGCGGCTCCAGTTGGTTCCAGGGGAATCCGCTAGGTTCGCACAGATCAGCTGATTACGACGCCATTTCCCAATTGCAGATATCTTCATTTGTGTATTAGCTACGCGGTTTTAAGTGAAGTGCGATTTTTTGGTTTGGCGGATTTCAGAATGAATGACCTGAAGGAGCAACGACTTGCTGTGAAATTGTGTGTTAAACTTGGAAAATCTGCGACTGAAATTTTTGCTATGCTTAACACGGCTTACGGTGATGTTGCTATGAAGCGTACGGCATGTTTCAAGTGGCGTGAACGTTTTAAGGATGGTCGACAGTCCATTGAAGATGATGAGCGTCCTTCCATGTCAACTGACGACCCACACGTCGACAAAATCAACACCCTAGTGCGGGCAAATCGACGTCTGACTGTCAGGGAGCTTGCTGAAGAGTGTGGGATATCAGTTGGATTTTGTTACGAGATTTTGACCGAAAAATTGAAGATGCACCGCGTTGCTGCGAAATTCAGCCCTCAGAACTCGTGAGTTTTTGGCCAAACACTCGATCACTGTTCTTCCCCACCCTCCCTACTCACCTGACCTTGCTCCTTGCGATTTTTTCTTGTTCCCCAAACTTAAAAGACCCTTGAAAGGAAGAAGATTTGAGACGATTCCCGAGAATAAGGCAATTGCGACGAAGGAGCTGGAGGACATTACAAAAGAAGCGTACCAGGACAGTTTCAACAAGTGGAAACACCGTTGGGATAAGTGTGTGCGTTGGGGAGGAGAGTACTTTGAAGGGGTCCCAGACCTGTAACTTCTAAATAAAGTACATTTTGTTTTATGACGTCAGTCCGCGTATTTTTTGAACAGACCTCGTAGGCATAAAGGCGTTCCTTTATATTGGTTTATTTTGGGTTTAAGTTGTTGTATAAGTAAGGCTTCTTTAATTTTGCGTTTGTTTATGTTTGTTTCTTTATTTAGTATTTGAGTGTTTTCTATGGTTATGTTGTGTTTATTTGACTTACAGTGTTCGAAAACGTGTAAAGGTGACTTTTTATGTTCCTTGAATCTGGTTTCCATTTTTCTACTTGTTTCTCCAATATAGAAGTCGTGGCAGTTATCACATTGTATTTTATAAATAATGTTGGTGTGGTGTTTGTCAGTGTAGTTTTTACATAGTATAGACCTCAGTTTTGTGCCTGGTTTTTGAAGAAATTTGGTATTAACTGGAATGTCATATTTTGTTACTAGTTTTTGCCATATCATTCTTGAGTGTACCTGGAATCTGCTACCAATATCCTGCACATACACTTTTTTCAAACCATATACCATGACTTAGATCTATAAAAAGCTTCTAAGGATTTGGTTACAGTTATAAGATGCTGAAAATGACAGAAAATATCTGTTATGTTACTCTTCATTTTCAGGAAGTTTAATTTTTTGCCATAGATAAAATTAAGGGTGAACCATTTAATTTTACGACATGACACCTCATCATTGCATAAGTATTTGCCATTATTTCAGAAAGGTAAAACTGAGTGATAATTTTTCTACAGGGCTACAATTTTCCTTTTATAAACCCCAAATAATTTTTAAATCAGATAAATTTGTTGCTATAATTATAAAATGTCAAATGAGATACTTACAGCATTTATTTGTACATGAATATAAGTATCTAAAGTTTGCATATTTGATATTTTCACCTTCCCTTATATCCTACAGAAGTCCTATTCAGATGGGAATCTATGGTGGAGTCCCTACGGAAATTTATAAAGTGTGAATCATTAAATTTCATCTTCTTAAATTCGTGTTCTCAAATCGATATGACACTACGCTCCAGAATTTCAAGTTGTTTGTCAGATTTTTTGGGGCCAGGAGTTTTTAAGCAGATGTCTGTGACTTGTTGGCGATAAATTTTACAATTACACACTCCACTTATATTAAAATAATATATTTACAAATGTTCATTACACAGTTAATTACCACAGTTGTATCCATAGCTTTAAATAATCATCTCTTTTCTTCAGCAGTCAACAAGGTGGTTCACTTAATTTAGAACTAAATTCGCAAGACAAATTATTATTATCTGTCCTGTTATCACAAAACAATCAGTAATCATTTAATTTATGTTACCTTGTAAGTAATCACAGTGTTCCAAATAAATGTATCTTTTTCGTTTACACACACGGGATAATTTACTTTAGGATACTCTTTGACAAGATAAGTTATTCTGGCCCGACATGGCCAAGCGTGTTAAGGCGTTCGACTCGTAATCCGAAGGTCGCAGGTTCGAATCCCGGTCACACCAAACATGCTCGCCCTTTCAGCCGTGAGGGCGTTATAATGTGACGGTCAATTCCACTTGGTAAAAAAGTAGCCCAACAGTTGGCGATGGGTGAGGATGACTAGCTGCCTTCCCTCTACTCTTACACTGCTAAGTTAGGGACGGTTAGCACAGATAGCCCTCGGGTAGCTTTGTGCGAAATTCGAAACAAACAAACAAACTGTCCGTTTGCTGTTGTGGCGGTTGACGTGTTGTAAATTATCACTATCCAGTTCCATGGTAAATACAAACATGAGCAAAGTTTGTAAGAAACTTAAGATTGACAGTGAAAACAGAGTATTGAGAACTTGATTATTTAATTACAAACAATAACGACAAGTTGCAGCGTTTGGTTTGTATGTAAATTATATCAGTGACCAAAGAATTTAATGTGAACAGTCATTATTCAACAATGTATGAAGAAATGTATGAAGGAGAAACTCGAAAAGTTCGGATTGTGGATTACAGCAAGAAATTCAAACAACAGACGAATTTGTTCAGCAAGTTGTCAGAAAGTCACACATCTGCTTTGAATGATTCGTACATCGTTTCTCTCGAACTTGCATGAGCAAAGAAACCTTTTATTGATGGCAGTTTAGTAAAGAAATGTGTTGTTGAAATGCCAAAGGTGTTTCGGGATGCCACAATTGCAGATAAATTTGAATCAGCGTCGCTTCCCCACCAAACCATGCAAAGAAGTGCCACTGATATGGGAGAACAATCTGAAAACTTACTTGTTGGATTGGTTGAAAAAAGTACTTATTTCCCCCTTTGTCTTGACGAAAGTACTGATCAAGCAGATGTAAGTCAGCTGTTA
Source organism: Tachypleus tridentatus (assembly GCF_004210375.1). Taxonomy (NCBI): domain Eukaryota; kingdom Metazoa; phylum Arthropoda; class Merostomata; order Xiphosura; family Limulidae; genus Tachypleus; species Tachypleus tridentatus. The sequence goes on along the minus strand of NC_134833.1, from coordinate 164,722,532 downwards.
ATATTTGTACACATTATTCATGAAGATTTTTCAACGAAAGAGGAATTACTGAATGTCTGTGATTTTTGTAGCACCACAAAAGGAAAGGATATTTTCGAGGCAGTGAAAAATTCAGTTGATAAAATCGGAGGTTTCAATAAGTGTTCAGCAATAGTGACAGATGGCGCACCTGTAATGACTGGAAGAAATTAGGCTTTGTTGGTTTTCTTAGGGAAAATAAAGTAACTTGTCCAACATTTCATTGTGTTATTCATCAAGAAACTTTGTGTGGGAAATAAGTGAAACAAAACGAAGTTTTAAAACTTGTTGTTAAAGTTATTAACATGATAAGAGGAGGAAACAAAGCTCTTTTTACACCAACAACTGAAGCAGTTTCTGGAGGATATGGAGACAGAATATTGGGATTCGGTTCTTTACAACCATGTAAGGTAGCTCAGTGCCGGAAAGCATCTTGAACGATTCTTTGGAATAAGGAAAGAAATCCCTGCATTCCTTGTTCAGTTCGCTTCATTGGATACAACACAATTGGAAGAAGAGTTCAAATGTAGGGATTTTCCGAAACAACTGGCTTTTCTCACCTTAACTATCTCAACCTGAAGCTCCAGGGGCAGAACCAGATGAGATATAATGGAAAACATGGATGGGTTTCAAAATAAGTTAATAGTTTGTTTAGAAAACACCGACTTGGTCCACTTTCCAAGTTAGCTCCAGGGACAGAACCAGATGAGATTTAATGGAAAACATAGATGGGTTTCAATATAATAGTTTGTTTAGAAAACACCGACTTGGTCCACTTTCCAAGTTCTCAGCAATTAAGAGAACAGTTCAAAGATGACGAGCCATTTGATTTTTCATAATTTGTGTAAATATTGAAGATATCATAGATGCGTCAAGAAAAAGTATCAGATTTTTTTAATCTACTTTCAAAAAATTGATTTACAAATCTGCCTGCTTGTGGACAGAAAATGACATCAATGTCTGGTAGCACATACATATGTGAAAGTGTGTGCTCTACAATGAAATTTATTAAGAACCACAACAGAAGTCGCCTCACTGATTTTTCTTTGCTTCAATTCCTGAAACTAACAATGGCAGAACTCCATGTCGACATACCCGCTCTGGCCAGTGCTGCTAAGCGACCTCTAAGTTCACATTAAACATTTTATATCCTTACTATGTTAAATATCATAGATATATTGTTATTCTAGTTTCTTTTATATGCAGCATTTTTTATTAAATTTATTTATTACGTAATTGAACATGTTTAGATTACATTTTCCTTTTATTTTTACAATAAAATATATCTTTTTTTCTCAAATATGCCCGTCCAAAGGTCATGTAACGTAAAGTCACATTCAGATTAACTCCTTCCCTAATCTAACTCATTTTACCATGTTGAAAGGACATAAATTAACCCTAACATGGATCTATTTACTCTTTATTTTGCATTACGTAATACACCAACAAGCCCTAATTTGATAAAAATATAATGCCGCCTGCCATTAGACTCGGGAATATTGTTGTGGCCCTCGGGCATTCTTAAGTTGGAAACCCTTGCTTTAGAAAATCAGTGCATTCGTATTTCCACAATTGATTCTTAGCCTTGCTAATGCCAACATCAGGCATCTAACTGTTAGCTTTCTTTAGCAGGAAGATATCATTTATCTCAACTGTTACACGTAAGTCTGAAGGTTCAAGTCCCTCAAAACTTAATTCCTATGTACAACTTAAAATAAGAGACATCTCAGTGACATAAGCCCTTAAAAATCTTGCCCAATAATACTACTGTATTTATCTACCGTTTCAACAGGATGTCCTGTTATAGAAGTTAAAATGCTCTTAGAAGCCTCTTTCTAAACATTACTCGGCAATATCAGATTCTTATCTACTAACTGTGCACTTGGCAGCGAAGGTCGAGTGCCTGTGTCAACCAATAACTGACACACTACACCCTCTATTTCCACTACTGGTGACATTGCAGACGTTCAATGTCATATTCCATACTGCTGGAACTGTCTCTACTTTGGTTCTGTAATCTCGACGGAGATTACGATTTTTGACAAATGTATGACTACTGATATTTCTAGGGAACTTTATTCTGAAAACTCCAGTCTTTGGGGCTCTTCTGTTATCTGCTTTTTTGTGAACATCACCATTCTTGGGCTCTGTGGCCATTAATTTTACAACTTAAGCAAACTATCTGTTCATTTCCTTTTTGCTTCTGAAAACAGTTTTTCGCTATGTGATCAATCTTGTCACAGTGAAAACATTGGAACCCTTTAGGCTAATCTCTTACTAGGTCTGTTACTACTTACTACATTTACAGTAGAGTGTTTGGGTCTGAATATATGTTTTTCTCTTATCTCTTCTCTAGTACCTACTTTCATTACATCTAGTAAAGTGACTTCAGGCGCGTTTCCTTACTCACATGGCTGTAAGCTGTATTACGAAGGAAACTTCACTCATAATCAGATTTTAAAATGTTCTATATCATTAGTTCATTTGGGTGTACATAAAATCTGCACAACTTATTACCTAACTCCTACAACTTATGTCCAAATATTCATTTATTTGTTTTTAATTTCGCACAAAGCTACCTGAGGGCTATCTGCGCTAGCCGTCTTTAATTTAGCAGTGTAAGACTAGAAGGAAGGCAGCTAGTCATCATCACCCACCGCCAACTCTTGGACTACCAAATACTCAGACGGATTCGTTTCATTGCTGTGTTAAATTAGGTTTTTCTTTTCAAATCACTTTTGATATATTCTTCTACTAAACTGTGTGCTAAATATTGAAAATCTGTGGTTTCATGCTGTTCGTCATAAAATGTGGCATTCTACTTCTCCTGCTGTTCTTAATATCACACTATCTCCCTTTTGAACATTAGTCCAGCCTGATATTCTGGTTATATATTCCTTAATATCACACTATCTCCCTTTTGAACATTAGTCCAGCCTGATATTCTGGTTACATATTCCTTAATATCACACTATCTCCCTTTTGAACATTAGTCCAGCCTGATATTCTGGTTATATATTCGACATTCTTGTCAAGCTTGTTCATTTCCTTTACATTAACGTCTGTAGAGGATTCACTCAGGCTTTTTCATCGGGATTTAGAAGATATTCCGATGTGATTTGGATTCCAAAATCATTATTTTTTCTCCTTTTTGGTTATGCTCCTGATCCTGTAACACTTTATTGCACACGAGGTAAAGAATGTAAATGGTACAAAAGTGGTGCAGTTACCAGATAATGATTTCTTATCAATATTTTCTGAGTATAGTGTATTCTTCAGACACCTTTCAATGGTGTTTCTTTACATTTGGCGCTCTGGTTAATTCATCTCTTCAATGTGGGATTCTAGCTATATAGGAGAGACAATTTATCGCTTCAAAAGTTAAAATTCTTCTATACTGAACATATATCTCCAATGAGTACTAATCTTTTCTCACACTCCCCACCCTCCGTTCCCCACTGAAAATTCACTTCCTTTGCTGCCTAAACTCGAAATGACAATTTAGTATAATCTAACAGAGGGAGCCACATACCATAGCAAGTTGTGTTTCACTCCCAGTGGTGGAGAGCTGCCTCAAAGCGATTTGCATAAAAGACACAATGGAACCACAGTATCATCGTGGGGTAGCGTAACTGAAATACTTGTGGCATGCGAAGCTAGTTTTGCGTATAGAAGGCAGTGCTGAAAGTAATTATATATGCACCTATCAGAAATATATTTTCAGTATAGGAAAATTATAACTTTTAATATAATAAGATTTTTCAGCTCTAGTGTATCGAAATGAAAGAAGTAAATAATTTAACCAATTTGTTGCGAAATATAAATAATGTACATAATGCTTAGGGTTAAGTAATGTACATTATGTGTAGGGTTATATAATGTTCATAATATTTAGGGTTATACAATGTACACTATGTTTAGGGTTATATAATGTTCATAATGTTTAGGGTTATACAATGTATATTATGTTTAGGATTATATAATGTACATAATGTTTAGGGTTATGCCAATTCGAGATAAAGGTTTTCAGGTCACTTTTGCTGTAACATTTGAAAAGGTTTGTTTGTTTGTTTTTTGGAATTTCGCACAAAGCTACTCGAGGGCTATCTGTGCTAGCCGTCCCTAATTTAGCAGTGTAAGACTAGAGGGAAGGCAGCTAGTCATCACCACCCACCGCCAACTCTTGGGCTACTCTTTTACCAACGAATAGTGGGATTGACCGTAACATTATACACCCCCACGGCTGGGAGGGCGAGCATGTTTAGCGCGACGCGGGCGCGAACCCGCGACCCTCGGATTACGAGTCGCACGCCTTACGCGCTCGGCCATGCCAGGCCATTTGAAAAGGAAGTAAAATATTTTTAGAAATAATATTTCAAAAGAGGTTGATAATTTTAGTCATCACTACCCATCACCAACTGTTGGACTTCTCTTTTTACCAACGAATAGTGAGATTGTCATCACATTAAAACGCCCTCACGGCTGATAGAGCGGGCATGTTTGGTATCAGCCCATGACCCTGAGATTACGAATAGAGCGCCTTAACCACTTGGCCATGCTGGCCCAAGTTTGTTATTAAAATATTGTTTTGTATGTTAATCGTTTACAATATACTTGATTCTATGTACGCAGAGCTACGCATATTTGAAGACCCTGTACATCATTAATGAATCATTACAAGAAAATTTAGTCATAATATTAGAAATCCATTAATATTCGAAAGCTATCATTAAGAGATTGATGTATTCATAAAAATTATAAGGATAACGTAAAATATGTTTTAATTAAAGGCCTAATGAGTTATGATTTGGATATGGAAATTTTATAGTATCACTGAAAATTTGTTATTGTCACATTATAAAACCTGAGTAAGTTCTGATTTTATTTTTCTAATGATAATCGTTCTGCTTGATGTTACTATTGGTTTTACTAGTATCAGTCAGATTGCCATGTATCAGAAAACCATTTTTAATTTTGTATTATTCAAAAGTTGATCAGTATAAAAGCATATTCATGTCTCTGTCTCGTGCTGCTATGTTGGGTCTATTATTATCAACTAAACGATATTACACCGAATTTAACAAAATGTTTATATATCTTATATAAAGGATTATACAGTAACTTGTTATTTTAATCTTAGTAATCCATACATACATGTTATCTGTAGAAATCAAAGGTTATTACACTGTCAGAGGACTTTGATTCTCCGATAAAAATTATCCAAATTGTAAGACAGACGATGCTTATATTTTTGTGTATATGTCCAAGTTATTACACTTTCAAAAAGTTAGACTATGTGTGTTATATTTAAATGACAATTATGTGAGTTCTAGATCAGAAACAGAAAGTAGTAACCTGGAAGTAGAAAATAATTTCTTATTGAATCACCAAATGTTGTGAATGTGGATTTAGCTTTGTGTAATATCAAATAAAGTGTAAGAATATATAAGTGTATGTTGATAGAACAATACCCTCAGAATTAATGTATAGTGGGCATACATATAAACAGCCAACCTATGATACTTTATAAGTATTTTCTTATATATATGTATTGTGGAGATTAGTGCAACGAGGGGCAGGAAACCCCTATGTATGAAATGTTTTGTATAGTTCAACTTTGATTACTTGACCTTTATGGTAATCTACTCAAACAAGTATATTAAGGAAGGTATTGCTACATTGAGTATTCTATAAACAATATCTTAATGTTTTGTTAACAATCAAATCCGAGATTTGTCTTACATTGTTAACTTCTGTAAAACTATTTAGATGAAATATATGTCGATAAGTTACGGTTTATAATTGAAAAGGATTAGCAGTTTGTAAAACGAATATTAATTAGAGTGTCTCATTAAATATTTATAGTGATCATAATAAGGTTTAGTAAGGATGTATGATAAGAAATGAATCAAACTTTTAATAACTTGGTTTATAATTTCTATCATTACATCACAAACCATATACATTTGGTCAACTCATAACTGGCATTTGATTGAGTTACACTTGGTAAACAGTTTGTTGGTGACGTCAATATCTCCAAAGTATTGTCAAAAGCCTTTCTTCCTAGAATGACTGTGTGTGTAATAAAGTTACACTGTGTCAAGGTGTAACTGGATTGACATCAGTCAAGTTCATTAGTTTTGGGGCCCGACATGGCCAGGTGGGTTAAGGCGTTCGACTCGTAATCTGAGGGTCGCGGGTTCGAATCCCCGTCACATCAAACATGCTCTCCCTTTCAGCCGTGCGGGCGTGTAATGTGACTGTCAATCTTACTATTCGTTAGTAAAAGAGTAGCCCAAGAGTTGGCGGTGGGTGGTGATGACTAGCTGCCTTCCCTCTAGTCTTACACTATTAAATTAGGGACGGCTAGCGCAGATAGCCCTAGTGTAGCTTTGTGCGAAATTCCAAAACAAACAAATAAATCATTAGTTTTGTATCTTACATTTGCAGTTCATAAACGTCTGTATCCAAAATGTATGTGAGTGATTTTCTATTAGTGCATTAGTGTTAGACAATCTGAAAGTTTTGGAGTACTAACAATTAGTAAGTTATTCATTTATTATATTTAGTTGTATTAGTTATTTGTGAAGTCTGAAACTATGAACAGTTCAAAAATGTATTCCATAGTTTCTCAAGAGTTGCGTACAGTTATAGAGACAATGAATGTGTAAGTAGTTGTTCAACCATTTATTATTTTAGTACAGATATTAAAATATGAAAACAGTGATTTTAACATAATTAAATCTAGAGGTTGATCACTTCTATCGTCATTAAAATGATGGTTTTGGCATGTGGAAACTCGTATAACACGTGCAACTTGTCACAAACTAGTGAAAGTTTTAATTAGTGAATTATAAAATATTTTGTTGTATAAAGCGTAAGTTTTAATTAATAAATAATATCGCTCCTTTTACGGCACATTAAACATATAGACATGTTTTGTTTGCATCAGAATGAATAAAACATTGTCCTTTTAGGACAAGAAACGTACTACATTAGTACTTGATATTACTTGATTGAGTAATATTTAATTATTGTATTGTCCTTTGGGACTACTTAAATGATAAGGAACTGTAATGTTCTTTAAAGGAAAAACCAATTATGCATGAATTAATCATAAGTGTTCTTTTTTAAATGATTTAATTGTAATAGACTTGATGAATTAATTATAAATAAATTAATTAACTATCGAATTAATGATTTGTTACGGAGACATGAAGAAACATCCATTGTATGAGTTATGACCGACTAGAAACACGTTCTAACTTTGTGGTACCATTAACCCATCACTGTCGCCTGTCATAACAACCAAGGAATGGACGTTTAACGACGCTCTCCTGCTGGCAAAATTTGTAACTGTGGCTCGTCATCAGCCTACTCTCCCTTTCCTCTGAAGCAAACTATCAGGGTGAGGCAGCATCCTTTGGACTCGATAGTATGAACTTTATTACTAATATGTTTACCTCAGCAGAAAGAAGAAACAATCGCTAAAACATTTGTGAATGAATAACATAGCAGCTAAACACAGAATACGACAATATTTACTGACAGATAGAAGCAGTAACTTCGTTTCTAAAATAACGAAGGAACTTTGCGAGTTACTAGGTGCAAGAAAAATCGAAACTATGGATTATCACCCAGCTGCTAATGGATTAGTATAAAGATTTATCAGAACTTTGTTAGACACATCTCTCAGTACTGTGAGAAAGATCAGTAAACTTATAACGAACAGATTACCTTGCATATAGAAGTACTGAAAATGAGTCGACCCAGGAAAGTCCATTCTTTTTACTGCATGGTAGAGATTTTATTCAACCTATGTAAGAAATATTAACTCTTATGCAGTAGATTACGACTATAAAGCAATGTTGTTACAGTGAATACAACTACTAATGAACAATTAACTAAAGATGCTGAGTATAGAAAGAAACAAGTAAACAAGAAGGCACAGACCAGTGACTTAAGACGAGGAGACAGTAAACAAGAAGGCACAGACCAGTGACTTAAGACGAGGAAACAGTATTGTTATACACACCATTGTTTAAGAAATAAAAATTGGCAAAGTTATGGAAAAGATCTCTTGTATCTATAGAAAGTTAATGCATGTTAATAGCTTAAAGAAAGTAAAGGGTTATAAACCCTATCAATAGGAATTTTAACTCATGATACAGAAATATATAACCCAAATAAAGAAATATATGAAGCAACGAATAACTCAAATTAATTTGATTTTCTCTTCATGATCATGAAAACATATTAGAGAAACTCTAGAATTAGAAGGTGAGAGTGTTGTATTAAGTGATGAAGTAATAACAACAAAAGAAATCCCATTTTGTAACGATGATAGTGAGGGTAGTTCCCCAGTAACTAGAGATAATACCTCAAGTGCTCCAGTAACGACACAAACTCTAGAGTTAGAAGGTGAGAATGTTGTATTAGGTGATGAAGTAATAACAACACAAGAAATCCCATTTTGTAACGATGATAGTGAGGGTAATTCCCCAGTAACTAGAGATAATACCTCAAGTGCTCCAGTAACGACACAAACTCTAGAGTTAGAAGGTGAGAGTGTTGTATTAAGTGATGAAGTAATAACAACAAAAGAAATCCCATTTTGTAACGGTGATAGTGAGGGTAGTTCCCCAGTAACTAGAGATAATACCTCAAGTACACCAGTAACGACACAAACTCTAGAGTTAGAAGGTGAGAGTGTTGTATTAAGTGATGAAGTAATAACAACAAAAGAAATCCCATTTTGTAACGATGATAGTGAGGGTAATTCCCAAGTAACTAGAGATAATACCTCAAGTGCTCCAGTAACGACACAAACTCTAGAGTTAGAAGGTGAGAGTGTTGTATTAGGTGATGAAGTAATAACTACACAAGAAATCCCATTTTGTAACGGTGATAGTGAGGGTAGTTCCCCAGTAACTAGAGATAATACCTCAAGTGCTCCAGTAACGACACAAACTCTAGAGTTAGAAGGTGAGAATGTTGTATTAGGTGATGAAGTAATAACAACACAAGAAATCCCATTTTGTAACGGTGATAGTGAGGGTAGTTCCCCAGTAACTAGAGATAATACCTCAAGTACACCAGTAACGACACAAACTCTAGAGTTAGAAGGTGAGAGTGTTGTATTAAGTGATGAAGTAATAACAACAAAAGAAATCCCATTTTGTAACGATGATAGTGAGGGTAATTCCCCAGTAACTAGAGATAATACCTCAAGTGCTCCAGTAACGACACAAACTCTAGAGTTAGAAGGTGAGAGTGTTGTATTAGGTGATGAAGTAATAACTACACAAGAAATCCCATTTTGTAACGGTGATAGTGAGGGTAGTTCCCCAGTAACTAGGGATAATACCTCAAGTACACCAGTAACGACACAAACTCTAGAGTTAGAAGGTGAGAGTGTTGTATTAGGTGATGAAGTAATAACAACAAAAGAAATCCCATTTTGTAACGGTGATAGTGAGGGTAGTTCCCCAGTAACTAGAGATAATACCTCAAGTGCTCCAGTAACGACACAAACTCTAGAGTTAGAAGATGAGAAAGTTGTATTAGGTGATGAAGTAATAACAACACAAAAAATCCCATTTTGTAACGGTGATAGTGAGGGTAGTTCCCCAGTAACTAGAGATAATACCTCAAGTACACCAGTAATGACACAAACTCTAGAATTAGAAGAAGATGAGAGTGTTGTTTTAGGTGATGAAGTAATAACAACAAAAGAAATCCCATTTTGTAACGGTGATAGTGAGGGTAGTTCCCCAGTAACTAGAGATAATACCTCAAGTACACCAGTAACGACACAAACTCTAGAGTTAGAAGGTGAGAGTGTTGTATTAAGTGATGAAGTAATAACAACAAAAGAAATCCCATTTTGTAACGGTGATAGTGAGGGTAGTTCCCCAGTAACTAGAGATAATACCTCAAGTGCTCCAGTAACGACACAAACTCTAGAGTTAGAAGGTGAGAGTGTTGTATTAGGTGATGAAGTAATAACAACACAAGAAATCCCATTTTGTAACGGTGATAGTGAGGGTAGTTCCCCAGTAACTAGGGATAATACCTCAAGTACACCAGTAACGACACAAACTCTAGAGTTAGAAGGTGAGAGTGTTGTATTAGGTGATGAAGTAATAACAACACAAGAAATCCCATTTTGTAACGGTGATAGTGAGGGTAGTTCCCCAGTAACTAGAGATAATACCTCAAGTACACCAGTAACGACACAAACTCTAGAGTTAGAAGGTGAGAGTGTTGTATTAGGTGATGAAGTAATAACAACACAAGAAATCCCATTTTGTAACGGTGATAGTGAGGGTAGTTCCCCAGTAACTAGAGATAATACCTCAAGTACACCAGTAACGACACAAACTCTAGAGTTAGAAGGTGAGAGTGTTGTATTAAGTGATGAAGTAATAACAACAAAAGAAATCCCATTTTGTAACGATGATAGTGAGGGTAATTCCCCAGTAACTAGAGATAATACCTCAAGTACTCCAGTAACGACACAAACTCTAGAGTTAGAAGGTGAGAGTGTTGTATTAGGTGATGAAGTAATAACAACACAAGAAATCCCATTTTGTAACGGTGATAGTGAGGGTAGTTCCCCAGTAACTAGGGATAATACCTCAAGTACACCAGTAACGACACAAACTCTAGAGTTAGAAGGTGAGAGTGTTGTATTAAGTGATGAAGTAATAACAACAAAAGAAATCCCATTTTGTAACGGTGATAGTGAGGGTAGTTCCCCAGTAACTAGAGATAATACCTCAAGTGCTCCAGTAACGACACAAACTCTAGAGTTAGAAGGTGAGAGTGTTGTATTAAGTGATGAAGTAATAACAACAAAAGAAATCCCATTTTGTAACGGTGATAGTGAGGGTAGTTCCCCAGTAACTAGAGATAATACCTCAAGTGCTCCAGTAACGACACAAACTCTAGAGTTAGAAGGTGAGAGTGTTGTATTAGGTGATGAAGTAATAACAACACAAGAAATCCCATTTTGTAACGGTGATAGTGAGGGTAGTTCCCCAGTAACTAGAGATAATACCTCAAGTGCTCCAGTAACGACACAAACTCTAGAGTTAGAAGGTGAGAGTGTTGTATTAAGTGATGAAGTAATAACAACAAAAGAAATCCCATTTTGTAACGGTGATAGTGAGGGTAGTTCCCCAGTAACTAGAGATAATACCTCAAGTGCTCCAGTAACGACACAAACTCTAGAGTTAGAAGGTGAGAGTGTTGTATTAAGTGATGAAGTAATAACAACAAAAGAAATCCCATTTTGTAACGGTGATAGTGAGGGTAGTTCCCCAGTAACTAGAGATAATACCTCAAGTGATCCAGTAACGACACAAACTCTAGAGTTAGAAGGTGAGAGTGTTGTATTAAGTGATGAAGTAATAACAACAAAAGAAATCCCATTTTGTAACGGTGATAGTGAGGGTAGTTCCCAGTAACTAGGGATAATACCTCAAGTACACCAGTAACGACACAAACTCTAGAGTTAGAAGGTGAGAGTGTTGTATTAAGTGATGAAGTAATAACAACAAAAGAAATCCCATTTTGTAACGGTGATAGTGAGGGTAGTTCCCCAGTAACTAGAGATAATACCTCAAGTACACCAGTAACGACACAAACTCTAGAGTTAGAAGGTGAGAGTGTTGTATTAGGTGATGAAGTAATAACAACACAAGAAATCCCATTTTGTAACGGTGATAGTGAGGGTAGTTCCCCAGTAACTAGAGATAATACCTCAAGTGCTCCAGTAACGACACAAACTCTAGAGTTAGAAGGTGAGAATGTTGTATTAGGTGATGAAGTAATAACAACACAAGAAATCCCATTTTGTAACGGTGATAGTGAGGGTAGTTCCCCAGTAACTAGGGATAATACCTCAAGTACACCAGTAACGACACAAACTCTAGAGTTAGAAGGTGAGAGTGTTGTATTAGGTGATGAAGTAATAACAACAAAAGAAATCCCATTTTGTAACGGTGATAGTGAGGGTAGTTCCCCAGTAACTAGAGATAATACCTCAAGTACACCAGTAACGACACAAACTCTAGAGTTAGAAGGTGAGAGTGTTGTATTAAGGTGATGAAGTAATAATAACAAAAGAAATCCCATTTTGTAACGGTGATAGTGAGGGTAGTTCCCCAGTAACTAGAGATAATACCTCAAGTGCTCCAGTAACGACACAAACTCTAGAGTTAGAAGGTGAGAGTGTTGTATTAGGTGATGAAGTAATAACTACACAAGAAATCCCATTTTGTAACGGTGATAGTGAGGGTAGTTCCCCAGTAACTAGAGATAATACCTCAAGTACACCAGTAACGACACAAACTCTAGAGTTAGAAGGTGAGAGTGTTGTATTAAGTGATGAAGTAATAACAACAAAAGAAATCCCATTTTGTAACGGTGATAGTGAGGGTAGTTCCCCAGTAACTAGAGATAATACCTCAAGTGCTCCAGTAACGACACAAACTCTAGAGTTAGAAGGTGAGAGTGTTGTATTAAGTGATGAAGTAATAACAACAAAAGAAATCCCATTTTGTAACGGTGATAGTGAGGGTAGTTCCCCAGTAACTAGAGATAATACCTCAAGTGCTCCAGTAACGACACAAACTCTAGAGTTAGAAGGTGAGAGTGTTGTATTAGGTGATGAAGTAATAACAACACAAGAAATCCCATTTTGTAACGGTGATAGTGAGGGTAGTTCCCCAGTAACTAGAGATAATACCTCAAGTACACCAGTAACGACACAAACTCTAGAGTTAGAAGGTGAGAGTGTTGTATTAGGTGATGAAGTAATAACAACAAAAGAAATCCCATTTTGTAACGGTGATAGTGAGGGTAGTTCCCCAGTAACTAGAGATAATACCTCAAGTGCTCCAGTAACGACACAAACTCTAGAGTTAGAAGGTGAGAGTGTTGTATTAGGTGATGAAGTAATAACAACACAAGAAATCCCATTTTGTAACGGTGATAGTGAGGGTAGTTCCCCAGTAACTAGAGATAATACCTCAAGTACACCAGTAACGACACAAACTCTAGAGTTAGAAGGTGAGAGTGTTGTATTAGGTGATGAAGTAATAACAACAAAAGAAATCCCATTTTGTAACGGTGATAGTGAGGGTAGTTCCCCAGTAACTAGAGATAATACCTCAAGTACTCCAGTAACGACACAAACTCTAGAGTTAGAAGGTGAGAGTGTTGTATTAAGTGATGAAGTAATAACAACAAAAGAAATCCCATTTTGTAACGGTGATAGTGAGGGTAGTTCCCCAGTAACTAGAGATAATACCTCAAGTGCTCCAGTAACGACACAAACTCTAGAGTTAGAAGGTGAGAGTGTTGTATTAGGTGATGAAGTAATAACAACACAAGAAATCCCATTTTGTAACGGTGATAGTGAGGGTAGTTCCCGACAGTAACTAGAGTGGATAATACCTCAAGTGACACCAGTAACGACACAAACTCTAGAGTTAGAAGGTGAGAGTGTTGTATTAAGTGATGAAGTAATAACAACAAAAGAAATCCCATTTTGTAACGGTGATAGTGAGGGTAGTTCCCAGTAACTAGAGATAATACCTCAAGTGCTCCAGTAACGACACAAACTCTAGAGTTAGAAGGTGAGAGTGTTGTATTAAGTGATGAAGTAATAACAACACAAGAAATCCCATTTTGTAACGGTGATAGTGAGGGTAGTTCCCCAGTAACTAGAGATAATACCTCAAGTGCTCCAGTAACGACACAAACTCTAGAGTTAGAAGGTGAGAGTGTTGTATTAAGTGATGAAGTAATAACAACAAAAGAAATCCCATTTTGTAACGGTGATAGTGAGGGTAGTTCCCCAGTAACTAGAGATAATACCTCAAGTGCTCCAGTAACGACACAAACTCTAGAGTTAGAAGGTGAGAGTGTTGTATTAAGTGATGAAGTAATAACAACAAAAGAAATCCCATTTTGTAACGGTGATAGTGAGGGTAGTTCCCCAGTAACTAGAGATAATACCTCAAGTGCTCCAGTAACGACACAAACTCTAGAGTTAGAAGGTGAGAGTGTTGTATTAAGTGATGAAGTAATAACAACAAAAGAAATCCCATTTTGTAACGGTGATAGTGAGGGTAGTTCCCCAGTAACTAGAGATAATACCTCAAGTGCTCCAGTAACGACACAAACTCTAGAGTTAGAAGGTGAGAGTGTTGTATTAAGTGATGAAGTAATAACAACAAAAGAAATCCCATTTTGTAACGGTGATAGTGAGGGTAGTTCCCCAGTAACTAGAGATAATACCTCAAGTGCTCCAGTAACGACACAAACTCTAGAGTTAGAAGGTGAGAGTGTTGTATTAGGTGATGAAGTAATAACAACAAAAGAAATCCCATTTTGTAACGGTGATAGTGAGGGTAGTTCCCCAGTAACTAGAGATAATACCTCAAGTGCTCCAGTAACGACACAAACTCTAGAGTTAGAAGGTGAGAGTGTTGTATTAAGTGATGAAGTAATAACAACAAAAGAAATCCCATTTTGTAACGGTGATAGTGAGGGTAGTTCCCCAGTAACTAGAGATAATACCTCAAGTACACCAGTAACGACACAAACTCTAGAGTTAGAAGGTGAGAGTGTTGTATTAGGTGATGAAGTAATAACAACACAAAGAAATCCCATTTTGTAACGGTGATAGTGAGGGTAGTTCCCCAGTAACTAGAGATAATACCTCAAGTGCTCCAGTAACGACACAAACTCTAGAGTTAGAAGGTGAGAGTGTTGTATTAGGTGATGAAGTAATAACAACACAAGAAATCCCATTTTGTAACGGTGATAGTGAGGGTAGTTCCCCAGTAACTAGAGATAATACCTCAAGTACACCAGTAACGACACAAACTCTAGAGTTAGAAGGTGAGAGTGTTGTATTAGGTGATGAAGTAATAACAACAAAAGAAATCCCATTTTGTAACGGTGATAGTGAGGGTAGTTCCCCAGTAACTAGAGATAATACCTCAAGTACACCAGTAACGACACAAACTCTAGAGTTAGAAGGTGAGAGTGTTGTATTAGGTGATGAAGTAATAACAACAAAAGAAATCCCATTTTGTAACGGTGATAGTGAGGGTAGTTCCCCAGTAACTAGAGATAATACCTCAAGTGCTCCAGTAACGACACAAACTCTAGAGTTAGAAGGTGAGAGTGTTGTATTAGGTGATGAAGTAATAACAACACAAGAAATCCCATTTTGTAACGGTGATAGTGAGGGTAGTTCCCCAGTAACTAGAGATAATACCTCAAGTACACCAGTAACGACACAAACTCTAGAGTTAGAAGGTGAGAGTGTTGTATTAGGTGATGAAGTAATAACAACAAAAGAAATCCCATTTTGTAACGGTGATAGTGAGGGTAGTTCCCCAGTAACTAGAGATAATACCTCAAGTGCTCCAGTAACGACACAAACTCTAGAGTTAGAAGGTGAGAGTGTTGTATTAGGTGATGAAGTAATAACAACACAAGAAATCCCATTTTGTAACGGTGATAGTGAGGGTAGTTCCCCAGTAACTAGAGATAATACCTCAAGTACACCAGTAACGACACAAACTCTAGAGTTAGAAGGTGAGAGTGTTGTATTAAGTGATGAAGTAATAACAACAAAAGAAATCCCATTTTGTAACGGTGATAGTGAGGGTAGTTCCCCAGTAACTAGAGATAATACCTCAAGTGCTCCAGTAACGACACAAACTCTAGAGTTAGAAGGTGAGAGTGTTGTATTAGGTGATGAAGTAATAACAACACAAGAAATCCCATTTTGTAACGGTGATAGT
This sequence comes from Tachypleus tridentatus, assembly GCF_004210375.1. Classification (NCBI taxonomy): domain Eukaryota; kingdom Metazoa; phylum Arthropoda; class Merostomata; order Xiphosura; family Limulidae; genus Tachypleus; species Tachypleus tridentatus. The sequence goes on along the minus strand of NC_134833.1, from coordinate 164,706,684 downwards.
GAGGGTAGTTCCCCAGTAACTAGAGATAATACCTCAAGTGCACCAGTAACGACACAAACTCTAGAGTTAGAAGGTGAGAGTGTTGTATTAAGTGATGAAGTAATAACAACAAAAGAAATCCCATTTTGTAACGGTGATAGTGAGGGTAGTTCCCCAGTAACTAGAGATAATACCTCAAGTGCTCCAGTAACGACACAAACTCTAGAGTTAGAAGGTGAGAGTGTTGTATTAAGTGATGAAGTAACAACAACACAAGAAATCCCATTTTGTAACGGTGATAGTGAGGGTAGTTCCCCAGTAACTAGAGATAATACCTCAAGTGCTCCAGTAACGACACAAACTCTAGAGTTAGAAGGTGAGAGTGTTGTATTAAGTGATGAAGTAATAACAACAAAAGAAATCCCATTTTGTAACGGTGATAGTGAGGGTAGTTCCCCAGTAACTAGAGATAATACCTCAAGTGCTCCAGTAACGACACAAACTCTAGAGTTAGAAGGTGAGAGTGTTGTATTAAGTGATGAAGTAATAACAACAAAAGAAATCCCATTTTGTAACGGTGATAGTGAGGGTAGTTCCCCAGTAACTAGAGATAATACCTCAAGTGATCCAGTAACGACACAAACTCTAGAGTTAGAAGGTGAGAGTGTTGTATTAAGTGATGAAGTAATAACAACAAAAGAAATCCCATTTTGTAACGGTGATAGTGAGGGTAGTTCCCCAGTAACTAGGGATAATACCTCAAGTACACCAGTAACGACACAAACTCTAGAGTTAGAAGGTGAGAGTGTTGTATTAAGTGATGAAGTAATAACAACAAAAGAAATCCCATTTTGTAACGGTGATAGTGAGGGTAGTTCCCCAGTAACTAGGGATAATACCTCAAGTACACCAGTAACGACACAAACTCTAGAGTTAGAAGGTGAGAGTGTTGTATTAGGTGATGAAGTAATAACAACACAAGAAATCCCATTTTGTAACGGTGATAGTGAGGGTAGTTCCCCAGTAACTAGAGATAATACCTCAAGTGCTCCAGTAACGACACAAACTCTAGAGTTAGAAGGTGAGAATGTTGTATTAGGTGATGAAGTAATAACAACACAAGAAATCCCATTTTGTAACGGTGATAGTGAGGGTAGTTCCCCAGTAACTAGGGATAATACCTCAAGTACACCAGTAACGACACAAACTCTAGAGTTAGAAGGTGAGAGTGTTGTATTAGGTGATGAAGTAATAACAACACAAGAAATCCCATTTTGTAACGGTGATAGTGAGGGTAGTTCCCCAGTAACTAGAGATAATACCTCAAGTACACCAGTAACGACACAAACTCTAGAGTCAGAAGGTGAGAGTGTTGTATTAAGTGATGAAGTAATAACAACAAAAGAAATCCCATTTTGTAACGGTGATAGTGAGGGTAGTTCCCCAGTAACTAGAGATAATACCTCAAGTACACCAGTAACGACACAAACTCTAGAGTTAGAAGGTGAGAGTGTTGTATTAGGTGATGAAGTAATAACAACAAAAGAAATCCCATTTTGTAACGGTGATAGTGAGGGTAGTTCCCCAGTAACTAGAGATAATACCTCAAGTACACCAGTAACGACACAAACTCTAGAGTTAGAAGGTGAGAGTGTTGTATTAAGTGATGAAGTAATAACAACAAAAGAAATCCCATTTTGTAACGGTGATAGTGAGGGTAGTTCCCCAGTAACTAGAGATAATACCTCAAGTGCTCCAGTAACGACACAAACTCTAGAGTTAGAAGGTGAGAGTGTTGTATTAGGTGATGAAGTAATAACAACACAAGAAATCCCATTTTGTAACGGTGATAGTGAGGGTAGTTCCCCAGTAACTAGAGATAATACCTCAAGTGCTCCAGTAACGACACAAACTCTAGAGTTAGAAGGTGAGAGTGTTGTATTAAGTGATGAAGTAATAACAACAAAAACGGTGATAAATCCCATTTTGTAACGGTGATAGTGAGGGTAGTTCCCCAGTAACTAGAGATAATACCTCAAGTGCTCCAGTAACGACACAAACTCTAGAGTTAGAAGGTGAGAGTGTTGTATTAAGTGATGAAGTAATAACAACAAAAGAAATCCCATTTTGTAACGGTGATAGTGAGGGTAGTTCCCCAGTAACTAGAGATAATACCTCAAGTGATCCAGTAACGACACAAACTCTAGAGTTAGAAGGTGAGAGTGTTGTATTAAGTGATGAAGTAATAACAACAAAAGAAATCCCATTTTGTAACGGTGATAGTGAGGGTAGTTCCCAGTAACTAGGGATAATACCTCAAGTACACCAGTAACGACACAAACTCTAGAGTTAGAAGGTGAGAGTGTTGTATTAAGTGATGAAGTAATAACAACAAAAGAAATCCCATTTTGTAACGGTGATAGTGAGGGTAGTTCCCCAGTAACTTGGGATAATACCTCAAGTACACCAGTAACGACACAAACTCTAGAGTTAGAAGGTGAGAGTGTTGTATTAGGTGATGAAGTAATAACAACACAAGAAATCCCATTTTGTAACGGTGATAGTGAGGGTAGTTCCCCAGTAACTAGAGATAATACCTCAAGTGCTCCAGTAACGACACAAACTCTAGAGTTAGAAGGTGAGAATGTTGTATTAGGTGATGAAGTAATAACAACACAAGAAATCCCATTTTGTAACGGTGATAGTGAGGGTAGTTCCCAGTAACTAGGGATAATACCTCAAGTACACCAGTAACGACACAAACTCTAGAGTTAGAAGGTGAGAGTGTTGTATTAGGTGATGAAGTAATAACAACACAAGAAATCCCATTTTGTAACGGTGATAGTGAGGGTAGTTCCCCAGTAACTAGAGATAATACCTCAAGTACACCAGTAACGACACAAACTCTAGAGTTAGAAGGTGAGAGTGTTGTATTAAGTGATGAAGTAATAACAACAAAAGAAATCCCATTTTGTAACGGTGATAGTGAGGGTAGTTCCCCAGTAACTAGAGATAATACCTCAAGTACACCAGTAACGACACAAACTCTAGAGTTAGAAGGTGAGAGTGTTGTATTAGGTGATGAAGTAATAACAACAAAAGAAATCCCATTTTGTAACGGTGATAGTGAGGGTAGTTCCCCAGTAACTAGAGATAATACCTCAAGTACACCAGTAACGACACAAACTCTAGAGTTAGAAGGTGAGAGTGTTGTATTAAGTGATGAAGTAATAACAACAAAAGAAATCCCATTTTGTAACGGTGATAGTGAGGGTAGTTCCCCAGTAACTAGAGATAATACCTCAAGTGCTCCAGTAACGACACAAACTCTAGAGTTAGAAGGTGAGAGTGTTGTATTAGGTGATGAAGTAATAACAACACAAGAAATCCCATTTTGTAACGGTGATAGTGAGGGTAGTTCCCCAGTAACTAGGGATAATACCTCAAGTACACCAGTAACGACACAAACTCTAGAGTTAGAAGGTGAGAGTGTTGTATTAGGTGATGAAGTAATAACAACACAAGAAATCCCATTTTGTAACGGTGATAGTGAGGGTAGTTCCCCAGTAACTAGAGATAATACCTCAAGTGCTCCAGTAACGACACAAACTCTAGAGTTAGAAGGTGAGAGTGTTGTATTAGGTGATGAAGTAATAACAACACAAGAAATCCCATTTTGTAACGGTGATAGTGAGGGTAGTTCCCCAGTAACTAGAGATAATACCTCAAGTACACCAGTAACGACACAAACTCTAGAGTTAGAAGGTGAGAGTGTTGTATTAAGTGATGAAGTAATAACAACAAAAGAAATCCCATTTTGTAACGGTGATAGTGAGGGTAGTTCCCCAGTAACTAGAGATAATACCTCAAGTGCTCCAGTAACGACACAAACTCTAGAGTTAGAAGGTGAGAGTGTTGTATTAGGTGATGAAGTAATAACAACACAAGAAATCCCATTTTGTAACGGTGATAGTGAGGGTAGTTCCCCAGTAACTAGAGATAATACCTCAAGTGCTCCAGTAACGACACAAACTCTAGAGTTAGAAGGTGAGAGTGTTGTATTAAGTGATGAAGTAATAACAACAAAAGAAATCCCATTTTGTAACGGTGATAGTGAGGGTAGTTCCCCAGTAACTAGAGATAATACCTCAAGTGCTCCAGTAACGACACAAACTCTAGAGTTAGAAGGTGAGAGTGTTGTATTAAGTGATGAAGTAACAACAACACAAGAAATCCCATTTTGTAACGGTGATAGTGAGGGTAGTTCCCCAGTAACTAGAGATAATACCTCAAGTGCTCCAGTAACGACACAAACTCTAGAGTTAGAAGGTGAGAGTGTTGTATTAAGTGATGAAGTAATAACAACAAAAGAAATCCCATTTTGTAACGGTGATAGTGAGGGTAGTTCCCAGTAACTAGAGATAATACCTCAAGTGATCCAGTAACGACACAAACTCTAGAGTTAGAAGGTGAGAGTGTTGTATTAAGTGATGAAGTAATAACAACAAAAGAAATCCCATTTTGTAACGGTGATAGTGAGGGTAGTTCCCCAGTAACTAGGGATAATACCTCAAGTACACCAGTAACGACACAAACTCTAGAGTTAGAAGGTGAGAGTGTTGTATTAAGTGATGAAGTAATAACAACAAAAGAAATCCCATTTTGTAACGGTGATAGTGAGGGTAGTTCCCCAGTAACTAGAGATAATACCTCAAGTGCTCCAGTAACGACACAAACTCTAGAGTTAGAAGGTGAGAGTGTTGTATTAGGTGATGAAGTAATAACAACACAAGAAATCCCATTTTGTAACGGTGATAGTGAGGGTAGTTCCCCAGTAACTAGGGATAATACCTCAAGTACACCAGTAACGACACAAACTCTAGAGTTAGAAGGTGAGAGTGTTGTATTAAGTGATGAAGTAATAACAACAAAAGAAATCCCATTTTGTAACGGTGATAGTGAGGGTAGTTCCCAGTAACTAGAGATAATACCTCAAGTACACCAGTAACGACACAAACTCTAGAGTTAGAAGGTGAGAGTGTTGTATTAGGTGATGAAGTAATAACAACAAAAGAAATCCCATTTTGTAACGGTGATAGTGAGGGTAGTTCCCCAGTAACTAGAGATAATACCTCAAGTACACCAGTAACGACACAAACTCTAGAGTTAGAAGGTGAGAGTGTTGTATTAGGTGATGAAGTAATAACAACACAAGAAATCCCATTTTGTAACGGTGATAGTGAGGGTAGTTCCCCAGTAACTAGAGATAATACCTCAAGTACACCAGTAACGACACAAACTCTAGAGTTAGAAGGTGAGAGTGTTGTATTAAGTGATGAAGTAATAACAACAAAAGAAATCCCATTTTGTAACGGTGTAGTGAGGGTAGTTCCCCAGTAACTAGAGATAATACCTCAAGTGCTCCAGTAACGACACAAACTCTAGAGTTAGAAGGTGAGAGTGTTGTATTAGGTGATGAAGTAATAACAACACAAGAAATCCCATTTTGTAACGGTGATAGTGAGGGTAGTTCCCAGTAACTAGAGATAATACCTCAAGTGCTCCAGTAACGACACAAACTCTAGAGTTAGAAGGTGAGAATGTTGTATTAGGTGATGAAGTAATAACAACACAAGAAATCCCATTTTGTAACGGTGATAGTGAGGGTAGTTCCCCAGTAACTAGAGATAATACCTCAAGTACACCAGTAACGACACAAACTCTAGAGTTAGAAGGTGAGAGTGTTGTATTAAGTGATGAAGTAATAACAACAAAAGAAATCCCATTTTGTAACGGTGATAGTGAGGGTAGTTCCCCAGTAACTAGAGATAATACCTCAAGTGCTCCAGTAACGACACAAACTCTAGAGTTAGAAGGTGAGAGTGTTGTATTAGGTGATGAAGTAATAACAACACAAGAAATCCCATTTTGTAACGGTGATAGTGAGGGTAGTTCCCCAGTAACTAGAGATAATACCTCAAGTACACCAGTAACGACACAAACTCTAGAGTTAGAAGGTGAGAGTGTTGTATTAAGTGATGAAGTAATAACAACAAAAGAAATCCCATTTTGTAACGGTGATAGTGAGGGTAGTTCCCCAGTAACTAGAGATAATACCTCAAGTGCTCCAGTAACGACACAAACTCTAGAGTTAGAAGATGAGAATGTTGTATTAGGTGATGAAGTAATAACAACACAAAAAATCCCATTTTGTAACGGTGATAGTGAGGGTAGTTCCCCAGTAACTAGAGATAATACCTCAAGTACACCAGTAATGACACAAACTCTAGAATTAGAAGAAGATGAGAGTGTTGTTTTAGGTGATGAAGTAATAACAACACAAGAAATCCCATTTTGTAACGGTGATAGTGAGGGTAGTTCCCCAGTAACTAGAGATAATACCTCAAGTGCTCCAGTAACGACACAAACTCTAGAGTTAGAAGGTGAGAGTGTTGTATTAAGTGATGAAGTAATAACAACAAAAGAAATCCCATTTTGTAACGGTGATAGTGAGGGTAGTTCCCCAGTAACTAGAGATAATACCTCAAGTGCTCCAGTAACGACACAAACTCTAGAGTTAGAAGGTGAGAGTGTTGTATTAAGTGATGAAGTAACAACAACACAAGAAATCCCATTTTGTAACGGTGATAGTGAGGGTAGTTCCCAGTAACTAGAGATAATACCTCAAGTGCTCCAGTAACGACACAAACTCTAGAGTTAGAAGGTGCGAGTGTTGTATTAAGTGATGAAGTAATAACAACAAAAGAAATCCCATTTTGTAACGGTGATAGTGAGGGTAGTTCCCCAGTAACTAGAGATAATACCTCAAGTGCTCCAGTAACGACACAAACTCTAGAGTTAGAAGGTGAGAGTGTTGTATTAAGTGATGAAGTAATAACAACAAAAGAAATCCCATTTTGTAACGGTGATAGTGAGGGTAGTTCCCAGTAACTAGAGATAATACCTCAAGTGATCCAGTAACGACACAAACTCTAGAGTTAGAAGGTGAGAGTGTTGTATTAAGTGATGAAGTAATAACAACAAAAGAAATCCCATTTTGTAACGGTGATAGTGAGGGTAGTTCCCAGTAACTAGGGATAATACCTCAAGTACACCAGTAACGACACAAACTCTAGAGTTAGAAGGTGAGAGTGTTGTATTAAGTGATGAAGTAATAACAACAAAAGAAATCCCATTTTGTAACGGTGATAGTGAGGGTAGTTCCCCAGTAACTAGGGATAATACCTCAAGTACACCAGTAACGACACAAACTCTAGAGTTAGAAGGTGAGAGTGTTGTATTAGGTGATGAAGTAATAACAACACAAGAAATTCCATTTTGTAACGGTGATAGTGAGGGTAGTTCCCCAGTAACTAGAGATAATACCTCAAGTGCTCCAGTAACGACACAAACTCTAGAGTTAGAAGGTGAGAATGTTGTATTAGGTGATGAAGTAATAACAACACAAGAAATCCCATTTTGTAACGATGATAGTGAGGGTAGTTCCCCAGTAACTAGGGATAATACCTCAAGTACACCAGTAACGACACAAACTCTAGAGTTAGAAGGTGAGAGTGTTGTATTAGGTGATGAAGTAATAACAACACAAGAAATCCCATTTTGTAACGGTGTAGTGAGGGTAGTTCCCCAGTAACTAGAGATAATACCTCAAGTGCTCCAGTAACGACACAAACTCTAGAGTTAGAAGGTGAGAGTGTTGTATTAAGTGATGAAGTAACAACAACACAAGAAATCCCATTTTGTAACGGTGATAGTGAGGGTAGTTCCCCAGTAACTAGAGATAATACCTCAAGTGCTCCAGTAACGACACAAACTCTAGAGTTAGAAGGTGAGAGTGTTGTATTAAGTGATGAAGTAATAACAACAAAAGAAATCCCATTTTGTAACGGTGTAGTGAGGGTAGTTCCCCAGTAACTAGAGATAATACCTCAAGTGCTCCAGTAACGACACAAACTCTAGAGTTAGAAGGTGCGAGTGTTGTATTAAGTGATGAAGTAATAACAACAAAGAAATCCCATTTTGTAACGGTGATAGTGAGGGTAGTTCCCCAGTAACTAGAGATAATACCTCAAGTGATCCAGTAACGACACAAACTCTAGAGTTAGAAGGTGAGAGTGTTGTATTAAGTGATGAAGTAATAACAACAAAAGAAATCCCATTTTGTAACGGTGATAGTGAGGGTAGTTCCCCAGTAACTTGGGATAATACCCCAAGTACACCAGTAATGACACAAACTCTAGAGTTAGAAGGTGAGAGTGTTGTATTAAGTGATGAAGTAATAACAACAAAAGAAATCCCATTTTGTAACGGTGATAGTGAGGGTAGTTCCCCAGTAACTTGGGATAATACCTCAAGTACACCAGTAACGACACAAACTCTAGAGTTAGAAGGTGAGAGTGTTGTATTAGGTGATGAAGTAATAACAACACAAGAAATTCCATTTTGTAACGGTGATAGTGAGGGTAGTTCCCCAGTAACTAGAGATAATACCTCAAGTGCTCCAGTAACGACACAAACTCTAGAGTTAGAAGGTGAGAATGTTGTATTAGGTGATGAAGTAATAACAACACAAGAAATCCCATTTTGTAACGATGATAGTGAGGGTAGTTCCCCAGTAACTAGGGATAATACCTCAAGTACACCAGTAACGACACAAACTCTAGAGTTAGAAGGTGAGAGTGTTGTATTAGGTGATGAAGTAATAACAACACAAGAAATCCCATTTTGTAACGGTGATAGTGAGGGTAGTTCCCCAGTAACTAGAGATAATACCTCAAGTACACCAGTAACGACACAAACTCTAGAGTTAGAAGGTGAGAGTGTTGTATTAAGTGATGAAGTAATAACAACAAAAGAAATCCCATTTTGTAACGGTGTAGTGAGGGTAGTTCCCAGTAACTAGAGATAATACCTCAAGTGCTCCAGTAACGACACAAACTCTAGAGTTAGAAGGTGAGAGTGTTGTATTAGGTGATGAAGTAATAACAACACAAGAAATCCCATTTTGTAACGGTGATAGTGAGGGTAGTTCCCCAGTAACTAGAGATAATACCTCAAGTGCTCCAGTAACGACACAAACTCTAGAGTTAGAAGGTGAGAGTGTTGTATTAAGTGATGAAGTAATAACAACAAAAGAAATCCCATTTTGTAACGGTGTAGTGAGGGTAGTTCCCCAGTAACTAGGGATAATACCTCAAGTACACCAGTAACGACACAAACTCTAGAGTTAGAAGGTGAGAGTGTTGTATTAGGTGATGAAGTAATAACAACACAAGAAATCCCATTTTGTAACGGTGATAGTGAGGGTAGTTCCCAGTAACTAGAGATAATACCTCAAGTGCTCCAGTAACGACACAAACTCTAGAGTTAGAAGGTGAGAGTGTTGTATTAAGTGATGAAGTAATAACAACAAAAGAAATCCCATTTTGTAACGGTGTAGTGAGGGTAGTTCCCCAGTAACTAGAGATAATACCTCAAGTGCTCCAGTAACGACACAAACTCTAGAGTTAGAAGGTGCGAGTGTTGTATTAAGTGATGAAGTAATAACAACAAAAGAAATCCCATTTTGTAACGGTGATAGTGAGGGTAGTTCCCCAGTAACTAGAGATAATACCTCAAGTGATCCAGTAACGACACAAACTCTAGAGTTAGAAGGTGAGAGTGTTGTATTAAGTGATGAAGTAATAACAACAAAAGAAATCCCATTTTGTAACGGTGATAGTGAGGGTAGTTCCCAGTAACTAGGGATAATACCCCAAGTACACCAGTAATGACACAAACTCTAGAGTTAGAAGGTGAGAGTGTTGTATTAAGTGATGAAGTAATAACAACAAAAGAAATCCCATTTTGTAACGGTGATAGTGAGGGTAGTTCCCCAGTAACTTGGGATAATACCTCAAGTACACCAGTAACGACACAAACTCTAGAGTTAGAAGGTGAGAGTGTTGTATTAGGTGATGAAGTAATAACAACACAAGAAATTCCATTTTGTAACGGTGATAGTGAGGGTAGTTCCCCAGTAACTAGAGATAATACCTCAAGTGCTCCAGTAACGACACAAACTCTAGAGTTAGAAGGTGAGAATGTTGTATTAGGTGATGAAGTAATAACAACACAAGAAATCCCATTTTGTAACGATGATAGTGAGGGTAGTTCCCCAGTAACTAGGGATAATACCTCAAGTACACCAGTAACGACACAAACTCTAGAGTTAGAAGGTGAGAGTGTTGTATTAGGTGATGAAGTAATAACAACACAAGAATTCCCATTTTGTAACGGTGATAGTGAGGGTAGTTCCCCAGTAACTAGGGATAATACCTCAAGTACACCAGTAACGACACAAACTCTAGAGTTAGAAGGTGAGAGTGTTGTATTAGGTGATGAAGTAATAACAACAAAATAAATCCCATTTTGTAACGGTGATAGTAAGGGTAGTTCCCCAGTAACTAGAGATAATACCTCAAGTACACCAGTAACGACACAAACTCTAGAGTTAGAAGGTGAGAGTGTTGTATTAGGTGATGAAGTAATAACTACACAAGAAATTCCATTTTCTAACGGTGATAGTGAGGGTAGTTCCCCAGTAACTTGGGATAATACATCAAGTACACCAGTAACGACACAAACTCTAGAGTTAGAAGGTGAGAGTGTTGTATTAGGTGAAGAAGTAATAACAACAAAATAAATCCCATTTTGTAACGGTGATAGTGAGGGTAGTTCCCCAGTAACTAGAGATAATACCTCAAGTACACCAGTAACGACACAAACTCTAGAGTTAGAAGGTGAGAGTGTTGTATTAGGTGATGAAGTAATAACTACACAAGAAATCCCATTTTGTAACGGTGATAGTGAGGGTAGTTCCCCAGTAACTAGAGATAATACCTCAAGTACACCAGTGACGACACAAACTCTAGAGTTAGAAGGTGAGAGTGTTGTATTGGGTGATGAAGTAATAACTACACAAGAAATCCCATTTTGTAACGGTGATAGTGAGGGTAGTTCCCCAGTAACTAGAGATAATACCTCAAGTGCTCCAGTAACGACACAAACTCTAGAGTTAGAAGGTGAGAGTGTTGTGTTAGGTGATGAAGTAATAACAACACAAGAAATCCCATTTTGTAACTGTGATAGTGAGGGTAGTTCCCCAGTAACTAGGGATAATACCTCAAGTGCTCCAGTAATGACACAAACCGATGTAATGACCCATGGATATAACTCTATATCAATCCCACCAGAAATGACCCATACAGTTTGGAATAAACGAAAGATATTCGATCCTCAAGCAATTGTACATAAACTAAAAAGTGACGTAAACGTAGTCAGTGCTGTTTCGAACAAAGACAGTGTAATAGTCGTTTTCAATAAAATAATAAACTACTTACTACGTTGTAAGCTAAATAGAATGTGTTATGTGTGCATACAGTTAATGTATGTTGTAAAGGTAATGCTAGGTATCACACTTATATGTATTATTAACAGATATATTAATGGGTTTACCAAGTTTCCTATCTTACTTATGGTAGAAGTCAGGGCTGAACAAAATGTAAATATTGTTCCAGTAGTAAACAAGATAGGTATGTTTTTTCTTGGAGAGGGAAATTTCATATTATCTGCAGATAATTGTTGAAGAAGTGCCATTTCTCCAATACGTTCGGTTATTAGTCCATGTATGAGAAGAGTTGATAAGAATTCATTTGACCTGATTACCTGAGCTAGTGTTGATGTAGGAAGTTCAGAAACTTCGATTTTACATCATATAAGATATCAGGGAACAGATATTTTACAGTTAACGAGAAACTTACACGAAGGATTAATCAAAAATAACCTTAATTAGACAATACCAGGATGAGATATGTGATTTATTATTAAAATTAAAGGATATTGAAAATAGCACATCGATATTAGTCCGAACTTAACAAAAACGTAATTTAATAAATGTGGGTAAGTGATTTGAAAATTCTATTCTGAACCACGACCACCGACGATTTAGATGAATTAAACAATGAGGTAGAGCGAGAGAGAGATACATCTCAAGAAATGATTCACTTGTAGGTTAACGGGTTAACTTATTAAATCAGACAATTGAATTTCATGACTTGGAGATTAGTACAGTATATAGAACTCTTGGATAATATTACCAATGCATTGTACATACCAGAATAAAACAGAATGAACTTCACTAAACAGAAATTGAAATGTTGGTTTTTAACACTAGGATTCAGAATAATATACAACAATTATATTTTACTGTAGGAAGTAGCAGGACTGAGTTAGCTAAGTTAGTCCAATAAATGTATTTAGCTGCAGCTAGAAAGTTCAGTTAATACTTCCTACTTCTAAGTAAATTAGAGTAACAGATAAGATTGAATGATTACTCACCATATTTACAATTTGCTGTTTCTGCCCATAGTGATCAGATTTACATACATTATACATGAGCTGACGTAAAAACAGTTGCAATGAGAGATACTTTAAGGTTATTTATAGATATATTCTTAAAAGCAACAAATAGAATGTTTAAACTGTATAGAATTGTACACTTAACATTAGCATTAAACCACTCTTTGTCTTTAACTATAGAGAATGAAAAACCGTACACTGTTCTTTCATGTGATTAGCATACTTACTTAGAAATGACAGAGGAAGATATGTTGAAATGTTTAGACTGACCCACCTGAGTATGTGAACCCAATTCAGAAATTTATTCGGTGCCTATTGTAACTTGTAATATTTGTAGGAATTGAAAATAGAATAGCTGAGTTGTGTGAAAAAAGAATAGTTCTTCCTAAACCATTCTGTTTTTATAGAACCACAGGAAGTTGGTTTCTTAATATAAAAGATAAAGCCACTTTATCAGTGATATACCCAAAATCAAATGTACATCGTTTTGATTATCAAAGTAGAGTATTTAAACTAAGTAACATTGTATACCCGAGATCAGCCATAAGTCATTCGACCCAAGATATCACCTCACTCTCGAGTTTTAGGAGTGAAAGTAAATACATCCAACGACTAGTCAAATATAGCCCGTGAACGGAAGAATCTTGCCAGGACATAAAAAAGTTGAAATGAGAACACAGAAGAAAGCAGTGTGGGAAATGTAAGAACAAAGACCATGTATGGTATATATATATATATATATATATATACATTCTATATGGTATATAGAAAAGTCTACATGGAACAGACAAGGAATAAAGGTGGGAAATGGAAAAAACAAAGAACTACTTTCACGAGCTGTCAAAGTCTTGGGAAGGAAAAATCGATCATGATAAAAGAAGACATAGGTGGAATGGTGCTAATAGGAAGTAGGCCTCAAGAGACAAGGGAAGCAAAAAATAGGAAGACAAAGTTTCAAACAAAAATGAAGAAAAGGAATGAAGAGCCACACTGACATCTCAGTTTGAAAGGACCATTCGGTAAAGAGTTCCAAAATCTGGAATGAACACAACAACATGTAGAGGTTAAGTCAATACTTGATGGTACCAGGTAAAATGGAATGTTTATGATAAGGCTGCTTGGCATCCAGAAGTAGACGAGACTGAAAACTCGCGATCAAACAGCCAAATGAGGAAATCAGTAGTAAAAAGAAATGGTGGGTCGAGAAAGACAAAAACATCGATACAACAATTAGTGGCAGAAGATGTTCAATTTACATTGATAAACGGTCTTTGAGGAAGCGCAAATGGAACATGTCAAAAAAGAAGTGGTCAACTGAAACAATATGGATCGCCATGACAAGGACCTCATAAACGCGAGACGTGAAGACAGAGGGTAGAAAAGGCAAGAAGAAATAAAAGTGACTAAGGTTGAAGAAAATGGGGAGTAAGAGGAAATGACAACGGTATGGGGGGCAGAAGAGAGTTGAAATACTCGAGGAAACCATTATTGTGCTAACCAGAAAGGAACAATAAAAAATGACACGGATTGCCGAGACTGATCGAAATCACGTGAGAAAAACATAGATGGAAAGATACACATAAAGGTATCAGTTAGTCTAATCCTGGATGAATGCATCGATAGCTAGAGCTTATGAATAGGGAATATGAAGCCAAAAACGAGATGACATGGCATTGAGAAAAATGGAAAATGCATTCAGATGAGGTATATCCTACCGTGAGTATAGCTACTAAAAACATGAGGATCGAGATATTACTATGTGGAATAAACGTGATGCAGTCTATAAAGACGATCAGCCAAGAGGTGGAAAACAAAAGGGACATGACGTGCCAGTAGACATATACTAAGTGTGTAAGACCACAAAATTAGATCCAAATTTTGACCATAAAGGGACCAAGAACAGGTGCCACCTTGATGGTTGGTATAAGCTAGAACTGTATAATTAACATAAATCATGACAATCCAGTTCCACACCAGAGGAAGAAAGCAATCCAAAACCCATTGTACTTCCAGTCGTTCCAAGTTGTCCAGAAACCTCAGGCTGATCGACCCATGCCCCCAATCATATAGGGAAGAATCAGTAAAGAAAAGCCAATTCAGACGAGAACGAGGAAGCAGAACACCTAATGTGTGGGTCTTGTTCAACCTCCATTACAGATCATATATAAAAAGGAAGAGAAATGGAGAATCCAAAGGGTCCCAATCAAGATTCAATTAGTCACGTAGAATGCACTGAATAAACTGCATATGTGCCTTTCCAATTTGATTAGAACTTTTATAAAAGCCCACATCTCTAAAAGTAGTAGAACCTTTTTAGAAGTAACAGTGGCAGAAGCAAGGACATGAAGAATTGAAAGCTTTGTTGAATGTAGTCAAAGAGGAGAAGGCTGGGTCTGACAAAGGTGCAAATTGAGAAAGACCACAAGCGGACAGGATATTTGGTAGGTGACAGGAAATACTTCCACAATTTTATAATCTTACCTACTTGAGCAGTTTCTGTATGAAAGAGAACAAATGTGCCGCAAAGATTCAATTTATGAATGAGCTAACAGAAGTCACTTGTTTATCTAGTGGTATAAGTGCAACTCGGAAAAGTTAAAAGTCGGATAAAAACAAACTCTAAGCTCCCGACAATAGACATACAGAACTGAAGCAAGTCCAAATGGCAAGGTACAAGGCCATTAGCAACCAAAGATGGGATCCTCTCCAATGAGAAATAGGAATGTGTAGATTGGCATTCGAGACACCTACCTTAGCCCTTCACAACCCTAGAGATGTAGCCCACCATAGTGTGATAAAATACTCCATTGAAACAAAGAATATCAAGAAATTGATTGATGTGGAAGAGTTCGATTACAGGATGCCAGTTCCCATTTTTCTTGGTTTTCACAAACACCTTGGAGTAAAAGCCTGTGAAAGAATGGCTCGTAAGCTCGATAGCTCAATGCGATAAAAGAAAATGGATTGTCTCTGACAGACTTGATTAGTAATAGGCTTTTAAGGTAATGGAAAGGAAATTGGTATTGGAGACAATGGGGAAAGAAACTGAATGAAAGTTCTTCTAAAAATACCTGAAGAACTTGAAACTTGATGATTGGTGACTAATACCAATCATAGGTGAATCAAATTGGTCAAATGAGTCCCTACTAGACCAGAACTTGTAGGATAGTAATCGGTATTGCTGGCAACGACAAGACCAGTGTTTATACAAATGAGAAATGGTGGAACCAACGTGAAAGGAAGAGCTAAAGGACAAAATATTGCAAGGTCTTGGTTGAGATAAACGAGCGAAGACGAAAAGACCGAATGAGACCTTACATATTCCAAACGTGATTCCAAAGTTGCAAGAAAATTCGCGAAAACGAACTATAGAAGAAATGGTGCCTTCCACAATTCTTGAAGGTAAGTTTATGGTATACGAACTTCGGACAGGACAGAATCTGTCCCCAGAAAATCACAACAGCAAAGAAATCACGTATGTAAAGAAAGAGCCAAGGAGAACAATGTGCCCCAAATAGGGACATTGAAGTAGAAGGTATCCTCTGAAAATCTTTTAGAAGATTGGTTGACTGCCTCAGAAAGGAGATTCACATACCTTGTTTCAAACCTTCAATTCATTTGTTGTAAGAGGGGTTCATCACTTCATTAACATTATCTAAATACAGAAAATAATCACACAAGAAAGCAAAACATACTGTTTTTAAGAATAAAATGAATAATCTCTAAACTCAGGCAAAAATCCACAAATTCGTAAGAATAGATACAGACAACATTTTTAAAACATTAAACATAATTAATAATAGTATCATACTTTTGTATCAAAGATACCAAGTTGAACAAATTAAAACTCCAGCAATAAGAGTTACACAATATTTCCACTCCAGTAAATTACATAGGCTGTGAGGATACAAACAAAAACTATTCCATGTAATTAAAATCCCAAGAAAACAAATACCGAATCAACAAGCATAACCACCAACACCCAAAACAACCATTGCTTCCAACATCGAAACAAAATACAATATCATATGCACAAACACTTAAAACAACAACCGGCACAACTCACTTTTAATAAAACAAAAGAAAACCACCTAGACGCACAAACAACAGAAATTCAAACAAACAAGGGCTCAACAACAAAAACAAACGAAAAACAGCATATTTATGAACATTATGAAAAATATGCATTTAATGGCCAAAAGTATTTGGACACCCGACCGTCACACCCATATGTGCTTGTTGAACAGGTCATTCCAAAAGTATGTGGACACCCGACCTCACACCCATATGTGCTTGTTGAACAGGTCATTCCAAAAGCGTGGGCATTAATATGAAGTTGCCTTCTTTGTTGCTATCACAGCCTCCGCTCTTCTGGGAAGGGTTTTCACTAGAATTTGGAACATGGCTGGAGGGGTTCACTCCTATTCAGCCACAAGAGCATTAGTGAGGTCGGGTACGGATGTCAGGTGAAAAGGCCTGACTAGCGGTCAGCGTTTCAATTCATCCCAAAGGTGTTCGATGGGGTTGAACTCAGGGCTCTGTGCAGGCAGGTCAAGTTTCTCCACGCCAACCTCGGCAAATCATGTTTTATGAACCTCGCTTTGTGCACGGGATATTGTCATGCTGAAACGAAAAGGGCTTTCCCCAAACTGTTGCCACAAAGTTAGAACCAACACAATTCTCTAGAATATCATTGTATGCTGTAGCATTAAGATTTCCCTTCACTGGGCTAAAGAGCCTAGTACAAACCATGAAAAACAGCCCCAGACCATTATTCCTCCTCCACAAAACATCACAGTTTGCTTTATGCATTCAAGGAGGTAGCATTCTCCTGGGATCCGCCAATTCCATATTCATCCATCAGACTGCCAGATAATGAAGTGTGATTTATCACTCCAGAGAATGCGTTTCCATTGCTCCAGAGTCCAATGGTAGTGTCTTTACATCACTCCAGCCGACGCTCGGCATTTCACATGGTAATCTTAGGCTTGTGTGCGGCTGCTCGGCTATAAAAGCCCATTTCATGAAGCTTCCAACGAACAGTTTTCATGCTGACGTTGCTTCCAGACGCAGGTTGAAACTCAGTAGTGAGCGTTGCAACTGTGGATAGGCGGTTTTTACGAGCTACGCGTTTCAGCACTCGGCGGTTCCGTTCTGCGAGTTTGTACGGCCCACCGCTTCGTGGCTGAGCTGTTATTACTTCTAAACGTTTCTACTTCAAAACAACATCACTTACAGTTGATTGAGGCAGCTCTAGCAGGGCATAAATTTGAAAAACTGACTTGTTGAAAAGGTGGGATCCTATGACAGTACCACGTTAAAAGTCACTGTGCTCTTCAGTACGATCCATTCTACTGCCAATATTTGTCTGTGGAGATTGCATGGCTGTATGCTTAATTTTATACACCTGTTAGCAATGTGTGTGGCTTAAATAGCCAAACCCACTAATTAGAACGGGTGTCCACATAATTTTGGCCATGTTGTGTATGTACAGACTTTATCACGGAATACAAAATATCATCACAAACCAAAGATTTCATTCAAGTGATAATAACCAAAAGCACATCACGCCATACTTGTCATAGATAATACAATTAATTGCTGAATATCTTAAAATCCTTAGTATTACATATCAACATTCAAGATACACTTGCTTCCAATTGAAGACATTACTAACACTGTTAAACCCGATATAGGTAAAATAAGCGAAATATATATATATGATAATCATAGATTTAAACTTATAGAATATTCAAAAATAAAAATATACAACAGAGTTAATAATCAAGATCAAAATAGAAATTTGTTTTTGTTATACAAATCTCTACTTACTATAAAGGAAGTACAAGCCACTTCCTTAAAATGGCTCGGCATGACCAGGTGGGTAAGGCGTTCGACTCGTAATCTGAGGGGACGCGGGTACGAATCCACATAACAACAAACATGCTCGCCCTTTCAGCCGTGGGGGCGTTATAATGTAACGGTCAATCCTACTATTCGTTGATAAAAGAGTACCCCAAGAGTTGGCGATGGGTGGTGATGACTAATTGCCTTTCCTCTAGTCTTATACTGCAAAATTAGGGACGGCTAACGTAGATAGCCCTCGTTTAGCTTTGCGTGAAATAAAAAAAATAAACAATAATATACACTTCCTTAATCATAACTAAAAATCTGTCAAAAAAATATTAGAACTGCAGCGAACCTATCAGTTATGGATGCATATTTTCAAACAATCTCTGAGTGCCTCACTAGAGCAGCAAAACAAACAATACAGAGACATTAACAAACAGAAACAGCACAAATATGGAAACTACATTCACAAATCATACATATGATAAAAGAGCCACGAAAACTTTGTAGATAATACATACAAAGCAGGAATCGATAATACATACAAAGCAGGAATCGCACATTAAAAACTCAATAAATATTCTAAGAAATGAAATCAGATAACTTTTGCTCCCAACTAAACAAACAAAACAGATTCACAACAGTTTTGGGCTCATTTAAAACAATTCACAAACACAGGAAACCCAAACATCACTCGAAGCACAAAATGCTACAGCATACTCAAACTCCGAAAAGGCATAATTATTCAAAGAACATCTTAAAACATATTTAAGACACATCATGAATCCGAAATGAACAAACACATTTGCAAATCAATAATTATATCAACCAAAATAAATACATCTTTGTTTGTTTGTTTTTAAATTTCGCGCAAGGCTACACGAGGGCTATCTGCGCTAATTTAGCAATGTAAGACTAGATGGAAGGGCTACTCTTTTACCAACGATTAGTGGGATTAACCTCTCTAAGACATGTGTCCGGCAACGGTCACTTTCAAAATCTCTCTTTCTTAACCTTAAGATGACCTAGGAAGGTCGAGACGTTGTTCTCCTCTTATCAATAAAAGTGTTAATACCCATTTCAGCCGTTCTGAGATACAGAAACAATTACTGATCGCTTCAACAAAAGTTCGACACTGTCTGGCATGATGACCTTTGGTTCAGCATGCCTGAAGTGAACCTGCC
The DNA here is from genome assembly GCF_004210375.1 of Tachypleus tridentatus. Lineage (NCBI taxonomy): Eukaryota > Metazoa > Arthropoda > Merostomata > Xiphosura > Limulidae > Tachypleus > Tachypleus tridentatus. The sequence continues at coordinate 164,687,251 of NC_134833.1, read as the reverse complement.
ACAAGATTTACTCTCTGGTTATTTAACATTCTGGATAATAGAAAATGAAAAATTAGTGTTAGGGAAAGCTACTCTGAGTCTTCTTGAACAATTATATAAATATGCAATCTATCCCCGAGGGGTTCTTGCATATTTCCCTAAATTACTTAATACAAATATGGCATAAAATGATCTATTTTTCGAACTAACCGCTACTACAAACATAATGTAAATGAACCTAAGTATCTCTCGCCAGTTCATATTTATTTTAGAAACAAAGAGTTAATCGGGCCACCCAATACTAAACTGAACAAACCACATTAATTCTAGACTAAGCTGCTGACACTGAAAGGGTATTTATGTTAAATGTCCATATATTACGATTAAAACTAGTGAAAAGTTCGTGATACATTCTGAACTGTTCGTGAAACACAGACTGTGCAATACAAAACATTAGCAGCGATGTATTCATCATACGAATGTAACTTTTGATACCTGCATGAACACTGGCCTGAAAGGGGTCGGAGTAAATGCAGTTTACTCTCTTTGTTAACCTGAAAATGACCTCAGAAGGTCGAAATGTTGTACTTTATTTTAATGAACGTTTTAATACCCACTCCAGACGTCTTAAGAATAAATTTTAGTTTACTCTGACCCTCATGTTGTAGGAGGAAGGAAGAGGTCAAAAAACCTAACCATCCCAGGTCTTTAAGAGGATAATCGTTTAGTAGTGGGAATCCAAGGCTTGTGGCATGTAAAAATAATTTTGAAATTAGAGTGCAGTACTGTAATAAATCATCTTAAATTGTTCTCTGTCGATTTGCCTCTAAACATTATTAAATTAAAGCGGTTATTACTCCACAGTGGCAAGTCTGAAGACTTATAAGGCTAAAAACTGGGCGTTGAAACCCATGGTGACAGTGCATAGATAGCCTCTTCTGTAACTTTACGCTCAACAATAAACAAACAAAACTATTTTGGAACATGAATTACTTCGTCGTGTGGCAGCGAACATTCATGATAAATATTAAGCAATTGGTGGTATTCAATTATTATAAAAATTATCTAGCGGTACTTGGGCTACTGCGTGTATGACGGGTGGTGTTTCACATGTTATGTCTTCATAGATTATTAAGTTTAAGCCTGAAAGATAAGTTTTAGTGTAATCTATGTTTCAACATGAGTGAACACGAACAAGTTCTGTCTGTCATCCTTCATCAAGTTTTAGTAGCATTTTTAAACTGCCTAAATTTATTTTATGTTACAAGAAGCATTGATATGTTAAAAGATTTGCAACTATTAATATTTTTGTACTTTTATCCTTGAATATTTCACAAATTAATTTGATTCCATTGTAACGAATTTAGTATTAAATGTTTGTTTTAGTACCTACCTTTGTCTCAATATAGGTTTCTTTTCACGCACGTGACGTATATCGTTGGATGTGTATTGCGTAAGCCTCTTCTGTTCTTAAAATTTGTGGAAGATTCTTGTGAGTAAGAATCAAGAATATTTGTTTTACGAAAACCCCAGCGTGTTTGAACATTATTGAAAGTTCTAGAATCTCGCGCGATTCGTATAAAAGCAGCTAGCCTAGAGACAGAATATATTATTATTAGTCAGCTACAGTCAGTGTGCTGTAGGTCTCGGAAGCTATAATTGTGATTAACGCTTATTAATCGGATAATTACATAATTTAACCAGAGACTGTAGATATTTCGAACATTACAAACCAATCAACTTCAAGATATTAAATGTTTTCGCCAGGAAAAGTCAATTGGTAATGGTGTGAGACCAAACAAGAATAGAGCTATCTAGCACTACCCTCAAACGAACTATATCTGTGTATCAACATAAAAGTAATTTACGCCTTGAAGACCTGTATCGTCGATAAAATATTAAGTTAGCGAGCAAGATATAAGACTCGGTATTGTTTGTAAGTTTGTAAAACTATTGTATATGAAAAATAATTTAAATAATTACTAGTAATAACTGTTATTATAAATTGTATCGCTGTTTGTATATTAAAAATATATTTATATTGAGAAAGAAAATTGTGTGCATCAGTCTTGTTGGCAAATATCATAATTAGATACATATTAACATTCAAATTCAACTTTCCGCTTATTTCAAACAGTAATATGTAACATACGTAACATAATAAATTGGAGACTCGTCCGAAATAAATTGTAATACATAACACCATGCATGTTAGTACTGTTTAAAATTAGTTTTCATTCATTCCTGTTTTATTTTACAGTTGGAAGTAGGATGATATATTTCGATAGTGGTGAAGAACTGCACGTATCACATAATTCCTTATTTTATTAGTTTGTGTTCGCTGCTGTAATAATTCTTATTAATAGTTTTATATATTTTCTGTCGTATATTGAACTACGAACGCTGATTATTTGTAGTATATAATAATATAGCATAATCCAAACATAAATCATTCCTTTTGCAAAGCTAATTAATACTGTATGAAAATAAAATTCACTTTATCAACACTACTATAAAAGTTTAGAGTCGGCTTGACTGGGAAATGAATAAACTGTTTGTGCATATATATATATATATCTTTGTAGACTACTTGTACCTGGGAATGACCAAATCTTGTCAAAATGTTGCACATTTGTAATAAATGTTTCATTACCCAATGACGCCTTACTCAAATATTCTATATAATTAAAAGTGAATTCTCGTTATCAAGTTTTAGAACATTGATTAATTCAGATTACAAAAAGTACTCCCTTCGTAAATATAACAAAACATTTCCTACATATTTAAGGTAGGCAAACAAATGATTATAAACATTCTCTTTTACTAGTATATGTAATGGTGTTTCTGGGCCACGAACAGGCCAAATTATAAGTAATAGGGTTTTTATGCATTTAAAGAACAGAGAATTCACAGAATGAAAAATATCCTTAAAACACCCCAAAATAAAGTGGAATAATCAAAATCTGCCAGAAATCACAAAAAAAAAAGATGAAAATCGCCACGAACGCATCTAAAATGGCTTTTGTTTGTTTGGGAATTTCGCACAAAGCTACTCGAGGGCTATCTGTGCTAGCCGTCCCTAATTTAGCAGTGTAAGACTAGAGGGAAGGCAGCTAGTCATCACCACCCACCGCCAACTCTTGGGCTACTCTTTATCAACGAATAGTGGGATTGACCGTCACATTATACACCCCCACGGCTGGGAGGGCGAGCATGTTTAGCGCGACGCGGGCGCTAAAATGGCAATAATCAAAACATTTTTGTTTGCCATACCCCTTTCGTCTCTAATTTTGCGTTTTAGGAGTATGGGATTCATGCAGCAGTTGGAAGGGGTAAGGTTTATGTCCATTCTGGGTTTATTTTCATTGAAAGAACAATATTAAAAATACAACCGAAAGACCTTTATAAAACACAGCTCAACATTTAAAAGATATATAGAAAACCTCATCCCAAAACGTAGAAAATATGGGGAACGGCCATTAGAATATAATAAAAAACTGACTTAATGCTCAAATTCTACACATTAAATTTAAATAATTCCATCGACTAATTCAACTCAATTATATATCAACTTATCATATCATTATATTCATTATATAATATAATTCTTATCATTTTATGGAGAAAATATCAAATACATAATTTTTTTTCTGATACTATGAAATAATTAAATAATATAGTTGAAGACCTGGGTATTCCAGGATAAAACAGTGAATTGAAAAGAAAAAGTTAAAAGTAAATGATATTTTGATATATTTTCTTCTTCCTTGCTCTCTATTTTGAGGTGTAAAAAGTGTGTGTATTTTTATTGCAAAACCACATTGGGTTGTTTGACAAAAATAGAATATCAGATTTAAGCGTAGAAAGCCCATAGACTCTCCCACAGGCGCTCTGCATGGCCAGGTGGGTTAAGACGTTGAACTCGTAATCTGAGGGTCGTGGGTTAGAAGCCCCGTCGCACCAAACATGCTCGCTCTTTCAGCCGTGGGAGCGTTATAATGTGAGGGTCAATCCCACTATTCGTTGGTAAACGAGTAGCCCAAGAGTTGGCGGTGGGTGGTGATGACTAGCTGCCTTCCCTCTAGTCTTACACTGCTATATTAGGGATGGCTAGGGCAGATAGCCCTCAAGTAGCTTTGGGCGAAATTCAAAACAAACTAAACCCTATTTAGTTCATTTCGCTTTTTGTTCTCTCAATACGGGTTCGATTAATCTGACCAGTCACCTGACCTCTTTGAACTTGTTTAATGTCGTTATAGTTTTGATTCTACTAACTTTTATTATAGTATGTATATTTTCACAAAATTTGACAAACTTTCAGTAAACATTATAAGTCTTTCACGTACAAAAAATTACATTTTTGTGAAGTATTTTTAAAAGACTAGAAAAGATTTTGACTCGTCCGCATGCAAAGAGATTTTCATGTTAAATTTATAAATAATTTTCTTTGTCTCAAGAATTTTAAATTTCTTTTGAATAATATCTAAAACTTTCTAGCTACATTTCAAGTATTTCTTTTCATTAAAATTGTATATGTTGTCTGTTATTTTCTATGTCCTAACTCTATACAAGTTTGATGAAATTGACCGATTTCGTAACCCCAAGAGAAACCATCAATAATTCTTGCAACCAGACCCCCTCTTCTCTAGGACTGGTCCTGCAACATAAAAGTTTCAGGTAGTTTTCAAAATTATCTTCAATACACATTATGTGATACCAGTCCTGACATTTCCTTTTACAAAATACACTTTTTGTTCTGAAATGAAAATGTTTGCAAAGCATTGTTTGAATGTTTCTTTAAAATGTTTACCATAAGAGTGGTAATAAATAAAAGTTTTCTTCAGTTTTACTTAGGGACTTCCTTGAGAATTTTAATCTTCTTGATGTAATTCTGAAAGTCTTTCTCTCTCAAGTGTTAGTAATTTTAAAACATTTGCTTGTTTATCTCCGAAGTAAAATTTTCAGATGGTTAAATATTTTGTAGGCTATCCAGGCTTGGATAGATTGTGATTGTAATATATCATAAGGAAAATGACTATCTGTATACAGAATCAATGCGTAGAAACAAACAAAAATACCACAATAAAATAATTTTGTTGATAAGGAATATTAATTGAAGCAAAAACTGACAAATTTTTCATGTGACTGATAAGTGGATGAGGAAAATGTAAAATTTACACTAAATAGTGTAAATTTGCTCCCGTGCATAAAATCTAAGCAAATTATTGTTTTCGTTTTTTTACTCAGTGAGATGCCATTACGTTAATTAGGATAAGTAAAAGATCAAAGTGAATAAATGTTTTCTGTCCATTTCACTGCATAAAATGACATGGAACTGACAAAATACTGATTACATGCAGTTGAACTAAACACAATAATAAGAAAAGCATTAATCACAATATCAATTCTTATTAATAAAATTAACATTAACACACAGATTTCGTGATGACGAGAAACCCACTTCAAGTAATTATGTATTCTTAAGACGACTGGTGTGTGTATGTTTTCTTATTGCAAGGCCAATCGGGCTATCTGCTGAGATTACCGAGGGGAATCGATCCCCTGATTTTAGCGTAGATTGCGAAGACGACAAGATTGTTCTCTATTGCTATGTTTTATCAGCGCTTTGAAAAACACCATTATTTACAAGAACTATTACCCAGTTTACTAAACTACTTGTGTCAGTGCTTTATTATGAGTGTGCCGTTACAACATGCAGTACAATTTACAGGATATTTCCTTCTCTTCCAATTGACGACGACAAATTTTATTATTTTAAATTTGGCCTAGAAATATCTCAGATATTTTTGTAATATTGAGCATAACATTGAAAAGATTTGTATGGAACGTTTGGAAAGTTTACGTTACTTTATTTTATTGTCAAAAAAGTTGTAATTCTTTTAGTTTTTAATATCAATATATCCCCCCGCTAGTACAGCGGTAAGCCTACGGATTTACAATGCTGATATCACACTTAATATTATTCATGAAGCTAACAGCACATAGTTTGATTTTTTAATAAAACACAAAAAAAAATCCAGTTTTCCTTCATATTTTCTGATACCTACTTTGACTGCATGTGTGAGATTGAATGAATTCGGAAGCTGTTACAAGAATAAATACAAACAGAAATTATAGTTTTAATGAAAACAAAATAATAGTCGATATATTTAAAACCCTTCAGACACACAAAACCAAAAACAGAAATTATATTAATAATTAACTTTAAAAAAAAGTATTGCACTCCGCGATTTCCTAAAATTCCACAAACCTACATGCAAGTTTTTAAACTTTAAAACTTGAACAACCCCTCTCATAAACGTGAATATATGTAAAAGTGCGGTAATATTTTTCGACACACTCCAACGGCGAAATTATGAATAAGGAAGAAAATATGAACCGCCGCAAAATAAATGAAGACTATATTTGAACCTAAAATTAATAAATTATTGTGCCCAGTTCTATATTCTTTAAATGTGTCTCAAATTCTTAAGCCTGTACCGTATCTTTATTATTCTGAAGATGGTTTTGAAACATAAAACAGTCAAAGTATCAGAATGTCTTATTCTAACCAAAACAACGTAATACAAATTAGAATTATGTCCTGTATATACATGTTTGACTGCAAGATATTTGAAATTGGCATGGTGTATACATGAACATAACATAATATTTAGGGACAACAAAAGATCTGTTGATTAATCTAGTCTGTTCTATCACTTAAAACTTTTTCAAAATATACCCCAAACTTTCTTATTCATTTATTTTACAAGCTTTCTCTTAAACTTATTTAAATATATTGCTTCCATGAAATCCGAAGGCAACCCTTTTCAAAGTCCAACCACCCTGTCCTGTTAAAACTGTCCTAATTGAAGATGATTTATACCATTTCAAAATTTATATTTGTATCCTTTAGTCCTTTAGAGCATTCTCACCATTAAGTATAAAAGAAAGTGATAATTAAAAATAGGCTGGCATGGCCAGGTGGGTTAAGTCGTTTGACTCATAACCTGAGGGTCACGGATTTGAATCCCCTTCGCACCAAACATGCTCGCCTTTTCAGCCGTGGGGACGTTATAATGTTACGATCAGTTTGTTTGTTTGTTTTGGAATTTTGCAAAAAGCTACTCGAGGGCTATCTGTGCTAGCCGTCCCTAATTTAGCAGTGTAAGACTAGAGGGAAGGCAGCTAGTTATCACCACCCACCGCCAACTCTTGGGCTATTCTTTTACCAACGATTAGTAGGATTGACCGTCACATTATAACGCCCCACAGCTGAAAGTGCGAGCATGTTTGGTGCGACGGGGATTCGAACCCGCGACCCTCAGATTACGAGTCGCACGCCTTAACACGCTTGGCCATGCCGGGCCACATGACGATCAGTACCACTATTCTTTGGTAAAACAGTAGCCCAAGAGTTGGCGGTGGGTGATGATGACTAGCTGTCTTCCTCTAGTCTTACACTGCTAAATTAGGGACGGCTAGCGCAGATAGCCTTTGTATAGCTTTCGCGAAATTCAAGAAAACAAAACAAGCCTCAAAACTTTCAATTACCTTTATAATCTTAAACATCTCAATAAGACTTCTTTAGCTTTTCTTTGTTTAGGAAAACAATTGAGAGATTTCAATCTTTCCTGTATGACAGTCCATCCACCTCAGACACCATTGTAGTACACTTTTCCTGAATTCTTTCCAATAATTCAGTGTCCTTCCTAATGTAAAGAGACCAATACTGAAAACGATCCTTCAAATGTGGCGTAACCAACTACCTATACAATGATATTATAACCTATTTATAATTGTATTCAATAAATTGAAAGTCCCATTTGACCTACCACTATTAACAATACTGTGCTTAAATAGCTTAAGAAACTGATCGAAGATTTGCTAATTAGGTGTATTTAGTATTCAGCGTTGTGGGCTGTCTGTTGAGCCCACCGAGGAGAATCGAACCCTTTATTTTAGCGTTGTAAATCCGAAGACTTACCACTGTACCAGCGGAAGACATTCAGTATTGAATGTGGGTATTACAGATTGTTTATGTCAAGTTAAAATAGAATTTATTATTTAAATCTGTTACTGCTAGTAGCAGTAAATTCAAATGGTTATGGAAAGCGTCGCACCGTTCATGGTATTAAACAAAACTGGAGCCCTCATCAATATGATATTTTATATTTCTGAACTCTTACTTTTTAAGAATAACTAACGTTTCTTTGAGCTGGTATGGGTTTTAACACTTTTATTGATAAAATAAAATTTATGAGATATCCGTTATGAGATACATTGTTCTTCGTTTTACCTTGCCTAGTCATGATAGGTTACTGTTACAGTGTCACTGATGTGGCAAGAAAGGTTTTACAGTGGAATAGTACACATAAATTACTATAGCGTTAACAATGACATTGTAGTTCAGCCGACTAAAGGTATTATATGATATTTGTAGCTTCATAGTTTGCTGTTTTTAGGGGTTTAATGTACTGCTCTTTATCCATTTTACGGAAAGTTTTTTGAGTAAGTTTGGCATGGTGCTGAACGTTGTTCCGTTTGTCAGTGAAAGTAAGCGTTTCATATTTCACCAAGTATTCTAGTAGTAGTAAAAGTAATCAGTCCTACTACAAAAAAAAAGACGATGCTAATTTTTCTCCTCCATAATTTTCAGCTGTTCGTCACCACTATAGCTTAAAAACTACCAGCAATACAAATATTAAATTTGGAAAGAAAAATGATATTATTTTACTGGACAATTAATATGTGCGAAGGAAATCAAACGTATGTATTCATGTATATACAAATATTAAAATCAAATGTTTTTAGTTGAAATTAAGTATTTATTATATATATAATATATTGGGAATTATACATTTTATAATTATAACGAGACTTAAACTATTGATAATTCAATTCAAGAATCGTTCAAACTCAAAGGTATTTCAGTATTTCCAGATTTTCATGTTTTAGTATATTTTTTATATACGAGGTTTGACGCTCAAATGGAGTCAAATACTGTCTCTAAATCGTAACATTTTTATACAGCACGAAGAGTTACAAGTGATGGTTGTGGTAAAGTTAAAAGGTTTTCGTAGTGTTTTATTGAGTAATCAGTATAGTTTCAATAAAGGAATGTTTTGCCTTACAAATCTTTTTCACATTTTTTGAAAAGGTTCTTGTCTAAGTTAAGTAGATGTGGATAAGGGTATAGATTTGGTATGTCTGAATTTTCAGAAAATATTTTAAACTGTATCGTATAAAAGGCTTGTAAAAATTATATTTACAGATGGGGGATAAGTTATCTAATTGAATAGCAGCGTGGATGGATGGAAGAAAACAGAGGGTTTTTATAAATGGAGTTCAGGCAAACTGGCTTAATCAGTTTAATGTCAAAAGTATAATTTGGATGGGAATAACCTTAGCAGTGTAGTAAAATAAATGAATTTTGGTGTATAGATTGATCACTATATTAATATATCTCAAGATGGCTGGTATGGGTATTTAAACTTTTATTAAAAGATCTTAAGATACATTTTTTACTTCAAGTGGGTTTCTTGTCATCACAGGTCACTCTATTAAACCATCCAAACAATGTGCTATGTTAATGCTATGGCAAATAGGATTTTACATTATATCTGCAGAAACATTGAATACAAGTCTAAAGAGGTTCTAATATTATATGGGTTGCTGGTTAGACCATATTTGAAGTTTGGGGTATTGTACTCAGTTTTGAGCTATTTACCTTAGGGAGGACATTGAATTGTTAGAAAGTGTTCAGACAAGTTACTAAAATGTTATTTTGGATTTAGGGATTGTCATACAAGAAGAGATTAAGATATTTGAAATTGTTTTGAAAAAGGAAGAGTCAGAGGGGCTCTTGTTGAAATATGTAAGACATTAAAAGCAATTGATATTACTGATGCATAATTTAATTTCATACTTAACTGTGCGAATGGTAGACTAGGTGATATAAATTTCAGCCAAAACAGTTTTATTCCTCTAGCAGGGTAGTCAAACTCTAGAATGGTTTTCCTTCAGATGTTGTGGAGGTAGTAAACTTAAATAAGTTTAAGAGAAAGCTCAATAACTATATGAATGATAAAGACTGGCTGTGAGATTTTTTTTATTTATTTTATAATAATTTCAGTTTAATTTAGAAACTTGAACACCCAAGATGAATCAATAGGTCCATTGTTGTCCATAAAAATTATGTTATGTTTTATTAAAGTCATTTTTTTTCAGATGATGTTGTGGTTTTAGTATAATATGTGAAAAAGATAAAGCTAATAATTTGATATGAAAGTTATCAAGATAATGAAATTTGAGAATAGTATTAATTGACTTTTGTAAGATTTATGAAGGATGTGACTTCTGTTCCTTAATTTATTTCTCTGTAGTCTAAAAACAGTCTTTTTGTTTGTTTGTTTGTTTTGATTATAGAGAACATAAAGGTGAAGCATCTATGTAACCATGGAAGTGTTAAAGATAAAGGTTGAGCCACTTTCTGATCAGAAGCACAATGATTTATTGAATATTAAACTCATGAAAAAGGACATTGAAATTTCCACAGAAAATAATAGTAAGTCTATATATTTAGTGCTTTAATGTTTTGTGTTCATACTTGCATAATAGTAAGTCTATATATTTAGTGCTTTAATCTTTTGTGTTCATACTTACATAATAGTAAGTCTATATATTTAGTGCTTTAATGTTTTGTGTTCATACTTACATAATAGTAAGTCTATATATTTAGTGCTTTAATGTTTTGTGTTCATACTTGCATAATAGTATGAATTTCACCTGTTTTAATTTAGTACTGTGACTGAATTTTTTTTCATTAATTCAAATTTTCTTCTCTTATTAACATTTTTTTTCTGTCTTAGGGATTAACATTAGTAAGTAGAATTAGGCTGCATTCTTGTGGTAATTTTGGTATTTGATGTCAGAGATCTGAATCCACTAACATTTTATAATCTTATTCTATACTAGCAACTGTACATAAAGTTAAACTCGAGTACTAACCAACATACCTACCTTCCATGCAGCTTATTGGTTAGAATCCTCTTTTCTAATTGAGACCTTATTGTATATTTGACTATGGAAGACCATCTGTGCTTTGTTTTTAGTCAGTGATAAGCATACTTGGATCAAACCATGAATCAGAAATAATCTGTAACATACTTTACTATGATAGAATAATTGTAAAAAAATGTATCTTAATCAAAATGGATATTCAAGGATTTTATTAGAGCTTTGTTGATCATGGTTGAACGACACGTTTTGGCAGACTGTAGAGGTACAGGTGAATTGTTTATGCATTTTGGTGTAGTTCATGAATGTTGAATCACTTTTGGTTCCCTCAGTGTCATTTCCAATTCAAGTCAGTGCCAATCAGTGTTATTTCTAAGCTGCATGAACACACAACAACCAATCAAGTGGTGTGCACTTCATCATTTTAGTTGCACACATCCTCAGTAAATTATAGGAGTTTCAACATATTGACAACCTCAATTACCCTTGTAGACAATAGGCCTAAAGTTGAAATAACCAATTGATAGTGTGTGACATAATGATCATTGAATAGTGTTGATGGTCTGAAAATATCCCCTCTTACAAAAAAAAAAAGGAAGAACACACTTGCACAGTGCTATGATACTGGTGAATGTGGAAAATATTCGTTCTGCATATGAAATGAAAAAATTAGAGGAACATTGGTGCCGATGTAGTGGAACATTGCCTTTATTTACCTAGAAAATAAGTCCAGTTGTTTTCCAATTTTATTTTCTGTTCTGTTTTCAGGGGACAGGATTTATAAACTGACCCTCTTTTGTTCACAGCACTTTTGGGCTTTTCAGTTTCTCTTTCAGTTGTTTGTTAATATAGATCTTGAATACATTTCTGTAATACAAGACAATATGGTGTTCTGGTGTCAGTGAATTTCTGTGCGAATATGAGAACTTCTCTCACTAACAATAGATTTGAACAGAAAATTTATAGATAATTGTAAAAAAAAACACTAAGTTTTAACCTTCTTTCAGAAATTAAGGAGACTGGATATATTTGATGAAGAAATTGAACATGGCTTTTATTTGCAAAGGGAAGTAAGGATAAATATGTTTATGTTTGAAATGGTACTCCCACAATTACTTTTGCTAAGACTAACTTCTCTTCAAGCATAAACTGGGTTTAGCTGAGAAAAGATGAGATTACTTCAGTTGTATAAGAATACTTCTGTCCTTTCTTTTATGATGACTTTATTATATTAAAATTTACATACTACAAAATCCCATCTAACAAGGTCTTTCTGTCATAGGATTTGCTGTCTTTCACACAAATGTCAGGCACTCATCTAGAATAAGCCAGCATAGATATTATCTGTTATATGTAACTAGACAACTTCAGTTTTCTGTACATGTGTTTATGTCAGTACTGATACAAACTAAATAAAACAAATATTACAATTTCTGTATTAATAACAGCAGTTAATAAAAACATATGATATTCCTGCATATCAGAAGGAGAAGACTTGTGTAAGATTATTTTATATTGAAATATGTTTTTGCTTTCTGTTAGTATTAGACATTGCTCATTCTTTCAGAATTTTAATACTTATTTTTTGGAGGTGAACAAATTATATTGTTTAGTTCTTTATCTCAGCATGTACATCCATACATAGTATTTTGAGATGTTAGAGACATCACGTATATCTTCCAGTGGTTGTTTCGTAGTAACAGTCAGGAGAATACCATACTAAATTTTCACACACTTTATTTACTTGGGTATACCATACTGCTAAATTTTCACACACTTTATTTCCTTACTTGTCATTCCCAGTGTAATGTTCTTTGTGTTGTATGAACCATCCTTACTTGTAATTCCCAGTGTAATGTTCTGTGTGTTGTATGAACTTTCCTTACTTGTCATTCTCAGTGTAATGTTCTTTGTGTTGTATCAACCTTCCTTACTTGTCATTCCCAGTGTAATGTTCTTTGTGTTGTATGAACCTTCCTTACTTGTCATTCCCAGTGTAATGTTCTTTGTGTTGTATGAACCTTCCTTACTTGTCATTCCCAGTGTAATGTTCTTTGTGTTGTATGAACCATCCTTACTTGTCATTCCCAGTGTAATGTTCTTTGTGTTGTATGAACCATCCTTACTTGTAATTCCCAGTGTAATGTTCTGTGTGTTGTATGAACCTTCCTTACTTGTCATTCCCAGTGTAATGTTCTTTGTGTTGTATGAACATTCCTTACTTGTTATTCCCAGTGTAATGTTCTTTGTGTTGTATGAACCTTCCTTACTTGTTATTCCCAGTGTAATGTTCTTTGTGTTGTATGAACTTTCCTTACTTGTTATTCTCAGTGTAATGTTCTTTGTGTTGTATGAACCTTCCTCACTTGTCATTCCCAGTGTAATGTTCTTTGTGTTGTATGAACTTTCCTTACTTGTTATTCCCAGTCTAATGTTTTCTGTTGTATGAACATTCCTTACTTGTAATTCCCAGTGTAATGTTCTGTGTGTTGTATCAACCTTCCTTACTTGTCATTCCCAGTGTAATGTTCTTTGTGTTGTATGGACCTTCCTTACTTGTCATCCCAGTGTAATGTTCTTTGTGTTGTATGAACTTTCCTTACTTAGTCATTCCCAGTGTAATGTTCTTTGTGTTGTATGAACTTTCCTTACTTGTCATTCCCAGTGTAATGTTCTTTGTGTTGTATGAACTTTCCTTACTTGTAATTCCCAGTCTAATGTTCTCTGTTGTATGAACATTCCTTACTTGTAATTCCCAGTGTAATGTTCTGTGTGTTGTATCAACCTTCCTTACTTGTCATTCCCAGTGTAATGTTCTTTGTGTTGTATGAACCTTCCTTACTTGTCATTCCCAGTGTAATGTTCTTTGTGTTGTATGAACATTCCTTACTTATAATTCCCAGTGTAATGTTCTGTGTGTTGTATCAACCTTCCTTACTTGTCATTCTCAGTGTAATGTTCGTTGTGTTGTATGAACCTGCTGATCTGACCTTCCATACATTTCATGTCTTGTTAGTTTTGGTTGATGGGTATTTTAACTTCAGAAGTATGTTTACTGTTTACATAATTACTGTTCTTCTCCATTCACAACTTTCTTCTACCAGGTATAGGAAAATGTTTTACTCACTTTCCCTGGCTACCTGAAAAGTCACCATTTGGAACTGCAACTGACAATGTGGATGGTAGTCTAGGTATATTTTTAGTAGAACTACAACTGACAATGTGGATGGTAGTCCAGGTATATTTTTAGTAGAACTACAACTGACAATGTGGATGGTAGTCTAGGTATATTTTTAGAACTTGACATTTGCTGAAAGTTGATTCTTTTTTTATGCACTTCTATATCATATAAGAACTTTTAAATACATTTTATGGATTTTAGTCATGATTTAGTAAAACATTTATATACATTATTTGTACTTCTAGTTCCAGCTGATTCATTAGAAGAAAGTTCTCTATGTACAGTTATGAAGTTTGATATAACAAGAGAGGAACATGAAGAAAAGTGTGATGTAACATCAGATAAAAGTGAGGTAATTAAACTTATTATAGTTATTAAAGATATTATGTAGTGTAACTGTGGCTTTATGGACTTTGTGTGCATATAATTAGTAACTGTAATAAAATAATTGCATAGGTAAGGAATTAACAGAATGCAAAATAGAATATAAAGTAGTGATGAAAACCTCACCAAATTAAAATAACTTTGTTAATAAAATAAGAAAACAACCTTTTGAGCAACAGGTTTATCAGATCACCAGTGCCAGTGAAAGTGTGAATATAAGGGTTGGGTTGAAACATATTCCTGAAATTACAAATGAGCTTAGGAAGTAACATATAAATAATAATAAAAATATAAGTATAAAAATGTATAAATACAGTAAATTGTAGTAAATAAACTAGACAAAAAAAATTGAAATTGTTACTTATTGTGATTTTATATTGGATGATTCTCCAACTTATTATGTTACATATTATGATCTCAAATTGCTAAAACTTTTGAAATTTAATTCTGAAGATAAATAACATGTTGATTTGTATCAAATTTATGATATATGTCAACCAGATTGACACACAGTTTTCCTTCTTAACACAAGTATATTTTATCATACAAACAATGATAAAATTTATAATAATGGTTATTACAAATAATTATTTATATACAAACGTACAAACAATACTAAGTCTTCTGTCTGATCTGGAACTGCATATTATATCAACAGTTCATGATGAGCAAATTAATTCTGAGTTGATATTGTTACACCTCAGTTTATGGCTAGCTGGCTAGGTCTATTCTTGGTTGGCCTCATGCTGTTTGCAAGCTGACTTTTATTGCTTACAAAGATATCTAATGTCCTTGTAGAAACACAAATGTCCAAAATTAATTTAGTGAAGTTAAATAGTTTATTATGTTCAAATTTACAAATATTCCTGGTCGAATATCTATAGTTTCCCAACTAATAAGCATTTATCACAGTTATAGCTTTTGAGGTTTATGGTATACTAACTGTTATAAACCATCAGTATATGTCTGTCTCTTGGTACATTGATTTATTAGAATTCTTGAGTGAGGTTCTCAAAAGTTAATTTGCAACATTATTTGAAGATACGTTAGTGCTTTCACAAAACTTGTATTGTTGTTTTGATAAGGAGATGAACTGCTGTATATATTGTAGATGTTGGTTCTGATATATAGGGAGCATCATATTGAAAGTTAAATGATTGGTAATGAAATGTTTGTAGTTGCAAGCTGAAGTTTGTTATGTTGTGAATAAACATATTACAGTTCTTCTTACAACAGCAATGTTAATAGTCATGAAGTGTGTAAACATGTTAATAAACATATTACAGTTCTTCTTACAACAGCAGTGTTAATAGTCATGAAGTGTGTAAACGTGTTTTATAAAGAGAAACAATCAATATTCACTGAAAATCATGGGTTTTCTTTTTGTAATGTTTTCATGTTTATAGAAAAAATTTACCTTTTAGAATTAAGGATTAGTTTGGGTAATAATGTGGCTGTAGCCTCTACTTTAGTTTTCATGCTTTCCCCTAAGACAAAAGCAACTTGATACTAGATACTTGTTAAAGAACAGTCTTCTGCTACATGGATTTATTTTATTAAAGATATTTATGGAATACAGAATGACAACTTGGAAAGTTTAATTCTGTTTTGTCAGTTACTGAGCCATGTTTGCAATAATATCAAGTTTATTTTTTTAATATCCTCTACATGGTGAGTACATACAACGTCTACACGTTTCTGCAACTGTATTAAATGGTAAGATGGTCAGTATCATTCACAAAAATCCCTTAAAATACTGCTGTTTCCATATTTTGTCTTTCAGTAATGTATACATGTATATGTGTGTGAACTTGTCCACAGGTGTTTCCATACAACCCACTGTACAATTTCTACTAATTACTTATGAAAACCTCATCAGTTTTATAAAACAAGAACCTAATATTTTGGGTTTTTTCTTTTGATTAAAAAAACTTATTCTGTGTCGAATCAGCTGTAATATTTACAGTAGTTTAGTTTATTATATTAAACTTATTCTAAAGCCCCACCTCATCATCTCATTACATGATTGGTGATGCTCTGTCTGATAGCTGTGTGTTTTTATTGTAGCTCTACACCAGATGAGTTGACTCCACTGTAATATTCCATCCTGCATTCCTTCCATAATCCACCTAGTTTTATTACAGTTATGATTTACCACCACCATTTAGCAGATCAGCTACACAAACTCTGTAGACAGTGACTTGGTCAATTAGTCTTTGAATAAGATATCATGTATACCCATTTCATTCTTAAGCTATTTGAGGTATGCAACATTTGATTGAATATGTTAGGAAAGCAGCTTATGTACATGACTTTTTCAGTGGAGATCTTTCTTCATTATGTTGAGTGCTGTTTTCTGAGGAACATGGATGGCTCAGCTTTGTGTTCATGGATTCTTCTCTGTTAAAAGATGCCATTTAATTTTATCATGGTGTGTTGCAGGTCTTTCTGAGTTGTTCTGTATATAGATGGACTGTTAGTGGTGATTGCTGTGGGTGCACTGAATGATTAGATTTACTTCATAGCTTTTTCTTCACGGTTCATTTCTTATGTTACATAATGAGAATGAGTAGAATTTCTTGTTTAGCCAACCATTATGTGATGTAACCTGAATGTGCAGAATTCTGTGTTTAATCAACCATTATGTGATGTAACCTGAATGTGCAGAATTCTGTGTTTAGCCAACCATTATGTGATGTAACCTGAATGTGCAGAATTCTGTGTTTAGCCAACCATTATGTGATGTAACCTGAATGTGCAGAATTCTGTGTTTAATCAACCATTATGTGATGTAACCTGAATGTGCAGAATTCTGTGTTTAATCAACCATTATGTTACTTAATGGAATGTGTAGAATTTTGTAAGCAAATAACCATCATGTTACATAACATGTAAAATTCAGTTTTTCATCAGCCATTATATTATGTTGTGTTCCATAATGTGCAGAATTCAGTGTTTAATTCAACCATTACATTACATAATATAACTGTATAGAGGTCAGTGTTCTGACACAATACATTATCTCTGCTCACATAAATAACTATTTTCATTCAGTTATGTCATCTATATGCAAAATGTTTTTTGTATGTTACAAGCCTTGAGTCTCTAAATACCTTACAGTGAACTGGTTCAACTGCATTCACATGTAAATCATCAAATGGAACTCTCCAACAAGAATGCAACACTCTCCTGATGCATGTGACTCCCACTATTCAGATAACTTATTTTTTCAGTTTTCCAATCTTCTTTTTTTTTGTCATCAAACAATTGTGTTTGATTTTTCACTGTTACACAATGAATTGCACAATTTAGGTTACCACTTTGAAGATAATAACTTATACTAGCCCACTAACACAAGCTACAGGTGTGGGTGACATATCTTTAAACTTATCAACTATCATCTGTCATGATTGTTCATCATAGGAGTCAGTCTTTCTCTCCTAATCTTGCCACTCTTCCTCCTGGATATGCCATACCTCTTTGGATCAACAAGGATTTTGCCACGTCTTTCTTTGCTCCTACTGCAGAATCAACTAAGCCAAATATGGCTTTTTCTAGACATGATTCCTCAAGCATGTTGTGTTTTATCCATTTCTCTATCATATGATCCCTTCAATCTTTCTGACATGTTTCCTCCTCTCACATTTTCCCAGATATTAGGGCTCATGCTGAGCATTATGTACCATAGCATTCTTTGCCCTCTATAGGCTTGAACCTTTAGCTTTGGCCTACTATCAGACTGAATGGCTGTTCCTTGATTCTCAACACTTAGAATCACTTTTGATCATGTGGGGGGTGGACCCTAATCATTCTGTTCATTTATCTCATGTCTAGTCTTTTCAACTTTTATTTTACCCTGTTGATTTTCCTACAGTACTTGTATACATTTTGTGGTCCTTTCCAAATCAGTCTACAGAGATCCATAGGATTTTTGTAGGATAGCCTCTTCCTGTTACCTCCATATTGGCAAGTTCATCTTCTTTGGCTCTATCCTTACATATGAGGTTTCTGTGTTGTTGAAATCTCTTGGGGAGGGATGTTGGTTTGTCCCTGGTTTGCTTACTACCTATTTATTTCAGGGACTTACACATACCTCTATTACTGTTTCCCATCCAGCTCCTACTTAGCCCTACCTGTTCTAACCTTCAGGATTTCCTCCTCCTGACATTTTATTTGACACCTAGGATCACATTGCCAACAGTACTGGTGACTACCTAATAGGTTCTGGTTCAGTGGGGAGTCACTTAAGTGATTTTGTTTCTCCTTTGGAAATGTTTTGCTACAAATCTGTGAGTTATTCAGGTATTATCCAAGGGATTTGTCATCCAATTTTTTACCCTCCTTTGTTGTCTTAGATACCCATTTATTTTCCATTGCTTCAGGATCCTCCTATCAATCAGTGTCTGTCCAAGACAGTACAAGATCTTCTGTCCTAGCAGACCATTGATCCAGCTTGTCAGTTATCCTTTTCTAGGTTTTTATTCCAGGCTATTTGTGATACAAAAGAAAACCAGGGACTGGTGGCCTGGAATCAATTTAATCTAACTCAATCAATTTTTGGCCATACCCTGATTTACCATGGAGTGTATCCTTACTCACAGGTGGGCTTTTTTTTTTCAAGTTTATGGATAACTAAGTTAGACATCATGAATGCTTACCTGTATGTCCCGATATCTCATCAGTTGAAGCACTCTCTTTGGTTCATTCATCATGGGTTATTTTATCAGTTTTGTGGCCTGCCCTGTGGGCTTGTTTCAGTCACATATGTCTTTTGTTGGATGTTAAAGGCTTTTGCTTGACATTTGTATGCTTGGATGTTGTACTTACATGGACAATTGGCTTCAATTAGCTCGTTCCAAACAGGAGTCCGCCCATCAAACTCATCTACTGCTCCTGGAGATGGCATGTGTCAGTTAATTGATCAAATTTGAGAAGTCATTCCTTATACCTCTCAAATATTGTTGTCTGTTTCAACACTCCTATCTGTAGCACTTAACCTTCTCCTATTTCAATAGAACTTTCAGTCCTCCATGCCCTTATTGCTCTTTCTCTTACAGCTTTTGAGGTTGTATAATTTTTGGGGATTTAGTCTTCCATGGAAGCCTTTATCCCCTTGAGTTTATTCAGTGGACTCTGCACAGTCAATGGAATATTGCACAGGATCCATTGGAGGCTCCTACTTTCATTTCTCCTTCCATTGTAGGTTTTCTTTATTGGTGGTTGGAGAAGACTCAGTATGTTGGCAAGTGTTCTATTTCCTTTTCCCTATCTAGTCTTGTATATCTTCATGGATGCTTCCCTTCAGGGCTGGGGAACATGGATCAATCAGCAGGAAACTTCATGTCTCTTCAATTCAGTATTATCAGACTACCTTATCTCTCACTTTTCATTGTTGTAGGTACTGTAGAATTTTTCTCTCTCCTAATCTTTCTAAATTGTTGTGTTCCTTCTGGATTATTCATCCACCTTGGTATGTAATCCTTCTGAATTGTGATATTAACATGGTTCTTCACTGCCTCAGTTTGCCTCCATGTGAACCTGTGTATTTATGCTCTATTTGTCACTTGTTCTTAAAATGACTCAAATCATTGTTTAATGTTAATTTTATATTTAGCATGCTCAAAGTATGTATGTAAATAAATTTATTTATTGGCTTCTTAATTGTATCTAATTTCAATTGTGATATGGTTTAAATGGAAGAATTATTACTCTTATCAGTGATATTATGACATTAATGCATTACACCGTCTTTCTGTGATGATCAAATTCCAATGATTATATCTGGTAACAGTGGTCCTTGCATACTCTCATGTATCCTACTCCATAAGAAGTATCACCCCCCCATCTATTCTTAAAGTGGAGCACAAAGGATCCCTAATTCTCAAATTTCCAGCTACTGGGAATGTTGGTATATATAGTCTCCTCTGTAAGTAGTGTTTTTCATTGAATAAGAGATTAGTTTAACCCACTCTTAGTTTGAGATGTAGGACTAGGATGTTAACTGAAAGTATGTAGTATAAGGCACTCCCATTACAATATCTACCAAGTAATTTCCAGTTGGTAGATACAACTAAATTAGACTTGGATTTGTTTTGGAATATAAGTAAAGACTCCTCCTTCCACCTGTCAGTATACCATCTATCTGATGTAAGGATTTCACCAATATTGATTGATCTAAAGCCTTAGTTACACTGCACAGTAGTCAAAGTTGAACTATGAATCTTTGGTCTTTGGCTCAAACAGGAACTCTGTACGTCATTAAGAGCTACATTTTATATCAGGTCTTTCTCCTCTGGGACAGTTTATACACTGAGTTCTATATAAACTTCCACATGACATCATACATTTGAACCTTTCTTTACAGTATACTGGTTACCACAACATCCTTCCTGTCATTGTGTCATCATGCTTTACATGTTTTTTACAAAGATTCTGTTTTTATTCCTGGATACTATGACCAAAGTGCAATATCTTTTACTGTTGGTACAGTTCAATTTGATGACCAGCCAATTCCACCACGACTTGTGACCTTCCTTTCAGTCATTTTGAGGAGTCCTTGCTGAAAATACAGACTTCAGTTTTCTGCACATCTTTTAAACCATTCTTCTGTTTTTGTGTTTGTGGACAGTGTTTAAAATAAGATAACTTTTTTTTACTCTGTCACAGTTTGTTATAGTAAATAACTGTATGATCCTCAATTACAGATTCTGTGTTCACTGTTCAGTTATATGCCAATTTCCTTGCTCTTTATTATATTTAGGACAAGCAGTTTCCAAATTATATGGTCTTTACTGCCTTGTGTAGCTCTTTAAGGGCCATACTTACTGAAATTCTCATTGAGTTTTCTGTGGTATTTAGAAAGAAACTGGACAATTTTGTTCACTGTTTAGTTTTTATTAATTCCCAACATTTGGAAAAGACTTACAACAAAATACAACATTCCAGTAAATGCTAAATTTATTCAAAAACCAGGTACAAAATTAAAGTCCATACTATGTAAAAACTACACTGACAAAAACAACACCAACAAAATTTATAAAATACAATGTAGCAACTGCCACAACTATATTGGACAAACAAGCAGAAAAATGGAATTCAGATTCATAGAACACAAAAACCCTCACACATTTTTTGAGCACTGCAAATCAAATAAGCACAACATAACCATAGAAAACACCAACAAACTAAGTAGGGAAGCAAATGTAAACAAACAAAAATCAAAGAAGCCTTACTTATACAATAGCTCAAACCAAAATTAAACCAGTATAAAGAAACATCTTTATACCTGTATTAATTAATAACCTAACTAATGCAGCATCCCCTATATTATTATCCCTAAGACGTACAGCAACAGTCAGTTGCAAATTCTCTTTGCGAACCTGAAGATGACCTCAAAAAGTCAATGTTGTTCTGTACTTTATTTTAATTCAAGTTTTAATACCCCTACCAGATGTCTTTAGAATACTTTTTTTTTACTTCAAGTGGGTTTCTTGTCATCGTGAAATTAAATATTGTTATATTCAATTTGGATAAATAAGAAAGTGGTTATTTGGTCTTTCCTGTAAAATAATTTCTTGTTTTAATATCTCGCATGCCATTGTTTTGTTTGCATATAGATCCAGACATAAAATATGTTTACATACATAGGTAAGTTTGAAATATTATGTTTACTAATTATATCATCATTTAGTGAACTGTAGAGATGATATGTAATGATAACACTGATTGTTATTTCTGTTAATCCTTTCAAATGCTGTTTGATTCAAGGATATGTCTGTTCAAGTGAAAATAGAACAGCCAGCTGATCTGCTACAAGATGATGTTATTTCTAAGTTCAGTTACAGTGATGATGAGGACCAGGATGGTTCATGTTATAATGTTATGAATGTGAAAACAGAAACTGAATATCAAAGAGATATTGAATCAGGGTTAGAAAGAACATCTGGTAAGTACAAACATCACCTAAAACTTAAGTTTGTGAGCATTGGCTAAACACTTACTTTGAGAACTTTGTTGGTGTAACCAATTTTGTCAACATTACTGGTGTTTTGTACACTGAAAAGCAGACTTTTTTTTTTCTTTTTTACTGAGAATCTATGCATGAATACCTGCCTGGAGTCAATGTTTGACTATTCCAAGCTCAAAGTGACTTTTTTGTTAACATTACAATACTTTCTTCATCATTAGTTAAATTCTATTTGAGAAATCTGTAGTATGCAAAATAAATATTAAACTTTTTTTTCAGTAAAACTTTTTATTAACCTTGATGGAGTCTGTTGATTTGACATAACTACCATAACAACGACCATAACTACCATAAAACAAATAAATCTAAATTACTTTTTGTTTTTCTTAATAGAATGACTACAAATTATAATACAAACTTATAATTTAGTTTTGAGAAATGATTGAAATGTCGAGGTAGTATTACTAATGATATAATTATTCTGACTATTATTATGTGTGTTACTATTTTCACATCATTTCAACCAGGGAATTCTATGGCTGTTGTCAGATTTATATCAGACATTTTTATGTGTCACAAACAGAAAGCATTTTATTGATTCATTAACTATGTTTGATGCCAAGGTTTGAATGTAACTACTTAAGAAATTTTTTGACATGCACTTTGATCTAACAATAATAAGAGGGTCTAATAATTGGTTGAATTCTTAATATTTATATAACGATATGAGAAAGTTTTAACTTGAAGTGTAGAGATCTCTATTTGCTTTATCATTTGTTACTTTTACTTTGGAGCTATTGTATGAAAATTTTAATGTGATTAAATGAAAACTAAACGTTAAACATTTTTTTGTTTGCCTCAAAATGAATGTTGAGAACAGTACATATTTCTATAAAATAAAACTGTAAGTGATCAGTGTTTGTTATTTTTGTGGTTCTACATGTTCAGTGAATGTATTGTTGTCATGTATTACCACAGATATGGTATTCCTGAACACTACCAGTCTGTAGAATCTGATACTCGATTGATTACAAATATACAGTTTAACATGTTGGAGTCAGTAATGAAACAGTTTATAGTTACAGGAATGATACCTGAACTTGATAAATAATATATAGATAAATATGTTAGTTTAGTCTAAATATTGATATTTATAAATATCTGTTTAACACATAAAGTAATATATTATATGTTTATTATTAATTAATTTGTGACATCATTTATATCTATTTTAGATATAAAGACCAGTGTGGACACCTGTTATGGAAGTCAGGTTCCTGGTTATCATGTTATAAAACAAGAAGGTGATGTTACAGGAGATGTAAAATCACTAAATAACAATATTAGTGGAGAAACAAAGTTAGGTGTTAATAACCTAACAATATTTAATGTACATAATAGTTATGATAAACTATATAGTTGTGGAAAAACATTTGAAAGATTAAACCAACAAAAGAGGATACACTCTGGAGAGAATCCATATCATTGTATAGATTGTGGAAAACAGTTTGATAGAAATAAGCATTTGAAACAACATCAGCATCATATACACACTGGGGAGAAACCTCACATTTGTATAGTTTGTGGTAATCACTTTCGAACAAATGGTAACTTAAATATACATCAAAGAATACACACTGGGGAGAAACCTTACATTTGTATAGTTTGTGGAAATCACTTTCGAACAAATGGTAACTTAAAAATACATCAAAGAATACACAGTGGGGAGAAACCTTGCAGTTGCCCAGTGTGTGGAAAACACTTTCGAACAAATGGTAACTTAAAAATACATCAAAGAATACACACTGGGGAGAAGCCATACAGTTGTACAGTGTGTGGAAAACAGTTTGGGGCAAATAGTCACTTAAATCAGCATCAAAAAATGCACACTGGGGAAAAACCTTACAGTTGTACAGTGTGTGGAAAACAGTTTGATAGAAATAGTTACTTAAAAAATCATCAGAGAATACACACTGGGGAGAAACCTTATAAATGTACAGTGTGTGGAAAGCAGTTTGTTTCAAATAGTCTCGTAAAACAACATAAAAAAATACACACTGGGGAAAAACCATATAGTTGTGCAGTGTGTGGAAAACAGTTTTATGCATATAGTCTTTTAAAAGGACATCAACGAATACACACTGGTGAGAAACCATACAGTTGTGCAGTGTGTGGTAAACTGTTTGGAACAATGAGCAAATTAAAAATACATGAAAGAATACACACTGGTGAAAAACCTTACAGTTGTACAGTGTGTGGAAAATTGTTTGTAACAAAGAGTAAACTAAAAATACATCAAAGAAAACATACTGGTGAGAAACCTTACAATTGTATAGTGTGTGGAAAACGTTTTACAACAAACGGTAATTTAAAAAGTCACCAAAGAAGACACACCGAGGAGAAACCTTACAGTTGTGCAATTTGTAAAAAACAATTTAAAACAAATAATGAATTAAAAACACATCAAACAATCCACACTGGGGAGAAACCCTACAGTTGTATAGCTTGTGGAAAACAGTTTCGAACAAATAGTTGTTTAAGAACACACCAAAGAATACACACTGGTGAGTATCCTTACAGCTGTACAGTGTGTGGAAAACAGTTTCGTAGAAATACTCATGTAAAGACGCATCAAAGAGTACATACTGATGAGAAACCTTACAGTTGTACAGATTGTGAAAAGCAGTTTAAAACAAACACTGAATTAAAAAGACATCAAAGAATACAAACTGGAAAGAAACCATACAGTTGTATAGTTTGTGGAAAAAAGTTTTGTAAAAATAATACTTTAAAAATACATCAAATAACACACTAATGTTGTATGTTGTGTGCAATACAGTTGGTATCAACTTGCAGCATACAAAAGCAAATAGCACACACTTGGGAGAAACCTTAGAGTTGTGCTGTGAATTATAAAAATATAAAAGATTACCTCCCAGGTAAAAACATTACAGATGTGGAGATTCTATAAAACAGTTTGTATATAAGTGTAACGTAAATCACCTCAGAGAATAAACAGCTACATACACCAGCAGTAAGTCTTGAGGTCATATAATGCTAAAAATTGGGTTCTCTAATGTACTGTATAATGTTAACAGACCACAAGGGACCATTTGACCTATCTAGGCATACCTCTTTACTAAATTAAACTAAATTTTGAAAAAAAAAAGAAAACCCCAAAGCCACTTTGTGGGAAACAGTGTGGAAAAATCAAATTGTTTACTGTGGGGCAGAAAACAGGAGAAGAATAACTGTGAAGAAATAGGAACCTTACAGTTGTCTAGTGTGTAGCAAGTACGTGTTTTAAATTGCAACGTAAACAGTGAGAAGTAATGCACAGTCATTTGTCTATACTGTGAACATAACTGTAAGTCAAAAATATATGGGAAAGTATCATCTAGTCTCGTCTCTGAAATACATGGGAAAGTATCATCTACTCTCATCTCTGAAATACATGGGAAAGTATCATCTAGTCTCATCTCTGAAATACATGGGAAAGTATCATCTAGTCTCGTCTCTGAAATACATGGGAAAGTATCATCTAGTCTCGTCTCTGAAATACATGGGAAAGTATCATCTAGTCTCATCTCTGAAATACATGGGAAAGTATCATCTAGTCTCATCTCTGAAATACATGGGAAAGTATCATCTAGTCTCATCTCTGAAATACATGGGAAAGTATCATCTAGTCTCGTCTCTGAAATACATGGGAAAGTATCATCTAGTCTCATCTCTGAAATACATGGGAAAGTATCATCTAGTCTCATCTCTGAAATACATGGGAAAGTATCATCTAGTCTCATCTCTGAAATACATGGGAAAGTATCATCTAGTCTCGTCTCTGAAATATAGCTCTGGGAAATGGTGAGTAAAGAATTTTTAGATACAGTTTCTACACTTTAAAAGGTTTAAATCTTCCAATACTGGAAATTTTGAATATGAAACAAAATGTTCACTTTTGCTCAAAGAGTAAAAAGAAAAACAGAACAAGTTCTATATTTATATCTGTTTAAGATAGAAAGATAATCTGTCACTTTTTGGTCATTGTGGTGATCAAAGTTTTCAATCGAATGAAGATGAGAAATGTAGGATTTAGTATTCTCTCCATCTATATTAAAAAAAATTACATGTTTAGTAAGCTTGTCTTATCACATGTGAAGTAGATGAGCTACGTAGAAGTTGTTGATTCCACTATTGTATGTAGTTATATTATTTAGTGTTGATTCAACTATTGTATGTAGTTATATTATTTAGTGTTGATTCAACTATTGTATGTAGTTATATTATTTAGTGTTGATTCAACTATTGTATGTAGTTATATTATTTAGTGTTGATTCAACTATTGTATGTAGTTATATTATTTAGTGTTGATTCCACTATTGTATGTAGTTATATTATTTAGTGTTGATTCAACTATTGTATGTAGTTATATTATTTAGTGTTGATTCCACTACTAAATGTAGTTATATTATTTAGTGTTGATTCAACTATTGTATGTAGTTATATTATTTAGTGTTGATTCCACTATTGTATGTAGTTATATTATTTAGTGTTGATTCAACTATTGTATGTAGTTATATTATTTAGTGTTGATTCAACTATTGTATGTAGTTATATTATTTAGTGTTGATTCCACTATTGTATGTAGTTATATTATTTAGTGTTGATTCAACTATTGTATGTAGTTATATTATTTAGTGTTGATTCAACTATTGTATGTAGTTATATTATTTAGTGTTGATTCAACTATTGTATGTAGTTATATTATTTAGTGTTGATTCAACTATTGTATGTAGTTATATTATTTAGTGTTGATTCAACTATTGTATGTAGTTATATTATTTAGTGTTGATTCAACTATTGTATGTAGTTATATTATTTAGTGTTGATTCAACTATTGTATGTAGTTATATTATTTAGTGTTGATTCAACTATTGTATGTAGTTATATTATTTAGTGTTGATTCAACTATTGTATGTAGTTATATTATTTAGTGTTGATTCAACTATTGTATGTAGTTATATTATTTAGTGTTGATTCCACTATTGTATGTAGTTATATTATTTAGTGTTGATTCAACTATTGTATGTAGTTATATTATTTAGTGTTGATTCAACTATTGTATGTAGTTATATTATTTAGTGTTGATTCCACTATTGTATGTAGTTATATTATTTAGTGTTGATTCAACTATTGTATGTAGTTATATTATTTAGTGTTGATTCCACTATTATTGTATGTAGTTATATTATTTAGTGTTGATTCCACTATTGTATGTAGTTATATTATTTAGTGTTGATTCCACTATTGTATGTAGTTATATTATTTAGTGTTGATTCAACTATTGTATGTAGTTATATTATTTAGTGTTGATTCAACTATTGTATGTAGTTATATTATTTAGTGTTGATTCAACTATTGTATGTAGTTATATTATTTAGTGTTGATTCAACTATTGTATGTAGTTATATTATTTAGTGTTGATTCAACTATTGTATGTAGTTATATTATTTAGTGTTGATTCCACTATTGTATGTAGTTATATTATTTAGTGTTGATTCCACTATTGTATGTAGTTATATTATTTAGTGTTGATTCAACTACTATTGTATGTAGTTATATTATTTAGTGTTGATTCAACTATTGTATGTAGTTATATTATTTAGTGTTGATTCAACTATTGTATGTAGTTATATTATTTAGTGTTGATTCAACTATTGTATGTAGTTATATTATTTAGTGTTGATTCAACTATTGTATGTAGTTATATTATTTAGTGTTGATTCAACTATTGTATGTAGTTATATTATTTAGTGTTGATTCCACTATTGTATGTAGTTATATTATTTAGTGTTGATTCAACTATTGTATGTAGTTATATTATTTAGTGTTGATTCAACTATTGTATGTAGTTATATTATTTAGTGTTGATTCAACTATTGTATGTAGTTATATTATTTAGTGTTGATTCCACTATTGTATGTAGTTATATTATTTAGTGTTGATTCAACTATTGTATGTAGTTATATTATTTAGTGTTGATTCCACTATTGTATGTAGTTATATTATTTAGTGTTGATTCAACTATTGTATGTAGTTATATTATTTAGTGTTGATTCCACTATTGTATGTAGTTATATTATTTAGTGTTGATTCAACTATTGTATGTAGTTATATTATTTAGTGTTGATTCAACTATTGTATGTAGTTATATTATTTAGTGTTGATTCCACTATTGTATGTAGTTATATTATTTAGTGTTGATTCCACTATTGTATGTAGTTATATTATTTAGTGTTGATTCCACTATTGTATGTAGTTATATTATTTAGTGTTGATTCAACTATTGTATGTAGTTATATTATTTAGTGTTGATTCCACTATTGTATGTAGTTATATTATTTAGTGTTGATTCAACTATTGTATGTAGTTATATTATTTAGTGTTGATTCAACTATTGTATGTAGTTATATTATTTAGTGTTGATTCAACTATTGTATGTAGTTATATTATTTAGTGTTGATTCAACTATTGTATGTAGTTATATTATTTAGTGTTGATTCAACTATTGTATGTAGTTATATTATTTAGTGTTGATTCAACTATTGTATGTAGTTATATTATTTAGTGTTGATTCCACTATTGTATGTAGTTATATTATTTAGTGTTGATTCCACTATTGTATGTAGTTATATTATTTAGTGTTGATTCCACTATTGTATGTAGTTATATTATTTAGTGTTGATTCAACTATTGTATGTAGTTATATTATTTAGTGTTGATTCAACTATTGTATGTAGTTATATTATTTAGTGTTGATTCCACTATTGTATGTAGTTATATTATTTAGTGTTGATTCCACTATTGTATGTAGTTATATTATTTAGTGTTGATTCCACTATTGTATGTAGTTATATTATTTAGTGTTGATTCAACTATTGTATGTAGTTATATTATTTAGTGTTGATTCAACTATTGTATGTAGTTATATTATTTAGTGTTGATTCAACTATTGTATGTAGTTATATTATTTAGTGTTGATTCCACTATTGTATGTAGTTATATTATTTAGTGTTGATTCAACTATTGTATGTAGTTATATTATTTAGTGTTGATTCAACTATTGTATGTAGTTATATTATTTAGTGTTGATTCCACTATTGTATGTAGTTATATTATTTAGTGTTGATTCCACTATTGTATGTAGTTATATTATTTAGTGTTGATTCCACTATTGTATGTAGTTATATTATTTAGTGTTGATTCCACTATTGTATGTAGTTATATTATTTAGTGTTGATTCCACTATTGTATGTAGTTATATTATTTAGTGTTGATTCAACTACTAAATGTGGTTAGACTCGGCTGACTGATGTACTTGAGAATTGTCTTGTAATAAAGAATGGATATTAAAAGTGATTATGTTCAACTGGAAATGGGTGGAGATAATCGTAATAAAGAAAATGAAGGAACAAGAAACTAATTGACCAATGTTTGTTATACTTGTGGTTCTCTAAGTAATAGTTTGAAACAGTAGCAGTTGTGTTTTAAGATGTGTTGAGAATATGCTTTAATAGTTCATTTCTACTTTAGAGGAAGTTCTTTATAAAGTGTTGACGTTAGCTAATTTCCACTTTACAGGAAATTCTTTATAAAGTGTTGACATTAGCTGATTTCCACTTTACAGGAAGTTCTTTATAAAGTGTTAACATTAGCTAATTTCCACTTTACAGGAAATTCTTTATAAAGTGTTGACGTTAGCTGATTTCCACTTTACAGGAAGTTCTTTATAAAGTGTTGACGTTAGCTGATTTCCACTTTACAGGAAGTTCTTTATAAAGTGTTGATGTTAATTCATTTCAACTTTACAGGAAGTTCTTTATAAAGTATTGATGTTAGCTGATTTCCACTTTACAGGAAGTTCTTTATAAAGTACTGATGTTAGCTGATTTCCACTTTACAGGAAGTTCTTTATAAAGTGTTGATGTTAGCTGATTTCCACTTTACAGGAAGTTCTTTATAAAGTATTGATGTTAGCTGATTTCCACTTTACAGGAAGTTCTTTATAAAGTGTTGATGTTAATCTTGACAAAACATAAGGATTTATCATGATCAAGCATTTGAAATAAGAGAATATATAATGTTCTTGTAGAATATAATCTTGGTTATTTTATACTTAAACTATTTCAACAGGGTGTGTTGCCTTTAGTGTTTGTATTTTTCAATGTTATTCTGATCTATAGGTAGCAAAGTATTTATGAAATTATGAAATTTTTAACACAAATATTTTTTAATTTTAATATTTTTATATTTTTGTCAATCATATAAGGACAGTAAAATTCATTTAGAAGTTCATAAAATAAAAAAATGTATGACAAAATGTTAACTATGTTCTTAATGATATAGACATAAATACCATCATAAGAATATGTTGTATGCAGAAGTTATAAAATCTTCAAGATAAAACAACAAAATACACTATCAAAGCAGTGTATATTTTTGTTTGTATTAAACAGTTTCAGGGTAACTCTTAACATAAAAATGTATCAGAGTGTACACACTGGAGAAACCCTTACAAATGGTTAGTTTGGGGATAGTGCTTACAAAACCCTGGCATTGCTGCAGTGTTTTTGTTTGGCATTGTAGTGCATCCTCTCGTAGGGCTCCATGGTGGGTGGGGTCAGTGGACACTGAAATGTATCTTCATTATTATGGATACCTCTCCTTCTGACAAAATGAAAAAAATTGAAAAGAAACAGATCATTTAAAAATGACCACTAATGGATGACTTTGTTGTACAGTCAGCATCACAGCCAGATTCTGCACCTCGATTTCTGATTGTCCATTCCTTACCTTAGGGCAGTTGTATCCACTTTTTATTCAAATGGGACTAGAGGGACTTGCTGGCTCCCCAAAGTCAGTAAAGAAGTTGCATTCTGGAGATATTTTGGTGAAAACATCTTCACCACAACATACCAAACTCCTCTTGAAATCAAAGGCCATTGAGGTTATTCCCCATGCAACTTTGAATTGTTCTAGAGTAGTTATAGTTGAGAGAAGTTTAAAGAACATTCCTAAGTCAGAGATCCTCACTGGTTTCTCCAACCAAGGCGTTACTGCGATGTGCCAAATATTCACTTGTAAAGATGGAATTATGGACCTGACCAATGTTCTGATATTAACATTTACATCACTATGTCCTCCTGCCACAGTCAAAGCAAGTTATCTGAACTGCAAGGTATGGCTTTATATTCCTAACCCTCTCAGATGTTTCCAGTGTCAGAAGTTTGGTCACTCAAAAATATCATGTTGTGGTTCTTTGATATGTGATTGTTATGGTGGTAAAGACCACAACACTTGTGAATGCAATCTGGCCCACACCCTTCTTATTCTATTTCTTGTCCTAAATGGGTAGAAAAAATGGGTAGATGCTGTTTTTATTAAATCAAGAGATTGTTCTATTTAAAAACAGTTGCTGATAAATATGTGCTTGAAAGTTCTAATATAAACTTGTTTGTAATCTAAAGTAAAATTCAAGAACAATATTTATTACAGAAGAAGAAATTCCTAGAATAAACCCTTCCTGGAATAAGTTGAAGTGTAAGATTAATGAATGATTTTGGAATAAACTGGGACTTCTAACATTATAAGTATTTTATTAGATGTAGATTCACACAATAGCCAACTATCTTAACTGTTTTAAATGTATCATTAAAGAGAAGTAATTCTAACCATCAAAATAAAACAGTTCTTTAGTATCTTAATATCCTGTGTGTTAAAGTATCAATTGAGACATATCTAACTTATTTTCTTGTATTTAACTGCATGTCTCAGGCTACAGCTGATGATAATAATGATACTTTAATTGTTTTATCTGTTTTTATTCTTAAGATGTAAGGACACTACATTCTGTAATGAATTTACTGCTGTACTTTTATTTTAATACCTACATACATTTTTAAAACATCTTAAATTCAGCCTTTATGATTCATAGACTTGTGAAGCTTTCACTTAAATTAACTGCCTCTTGAACAACCCCTTCTGAAAATCCCTCGCCCAATTGAAAAGTAAAACTAAAGATGACTTCTACCTAGGCAACATTTATATTTCTCTTCCGTAGTCCTACGTTTCTTAGTGGTGAATATGATACATCAACACTATCAATTCCATCTACAATCCAAGCACATCAATCAAATTGGCACAAACTCTTTTTTTTACAAGGAGAAATTTAAACCTTTCCTTGTATGACAACCCCTCAAACTCAGGCATAATTTAAGTAAAAAGTGTAATATACATGTATATATAGCAGTATGACAGAAACAAAATCTTACAATAAAATAAGTGTTATGAATCATTGTCACAATGAATATAAGTAACAAATGCTAGGACATCAAACATAAGGTGGAAATCTAGAAGAAAAATATATATTTTAACATATAAGTAAGAAAAAAACACAAGTGTAGAATAGAAATAAAAATGTGTGGATTTTTTTATTAAGAATGTGTAGTGTAGCGTTTGTGTCGTATCAGTTTTAGTACTAGAACAAATAAATATGTCTGTGTCCTAGATTAGAACATAAAAATGTCATGCAAAATGTTAAAATCATTTACATTCTGTATGAGATACCTAGTGTTCTTAACATAGCAGTCTATATGGTAAGTGAAGTGAATGAAGAAGGTCGAAACGTTGTTCGCTCTTCTATGTAAAATACTTTCTCAACCCAAACAAGCCGTTTTTGCATATAAATTTCTTCAACAAGTGGGTTTCTCAACATCACTAATTGAATTACTTACCGTTCTAACATACGAGTCTGCATGGTGAGTACGTGAAGTGAATTACTAACCGTTCTAACATATGAGTCTGCATGGTAAGTCAGTGGGTTTTAGTAATGGAATGTGTAAAACATGGTGTTTTAATAAACTTTACACAGTAATGGAACGTGTAAAACATGATGGTTTAATAAAGTTTACACAATAATGGAACTTGTAAAACACAGTGTTTTAATAAAGTTTACACAATAATGGAACATGTAAAACATGGTGTTTTAGTAAAGTTTACACAATAATGGAACATGTAAAACATGGTGTTTTAATAAATTTACACAATAATGGAACATGTAAAACACAGTGTTTTAATAAAGTTTACACAATAATGGAACATGTAAAACATGGTGTTTTAGTAAAGTTTACACAATAATGGAACATGTAAAACATGGTGTTTTAATAAATTTACACAATAATGGAACATGTAAAACATGGTGTTTTAATAAAGTTTACACAATAATGGAACATGTAAAACATGGTGTTTTACTAAAGTTTACACAATAATGGAACATGTAAAACATAGTGTTTTCTGTAAATCATCTACATCACTTTTATGTGGTTTTTCATTCACTTTTACTACCATAGAATTTATACTTTTTTTCCCATTTATTTCCAAACCATTTTTTAAATGAACTAAAGCTGTTCATTAAAATTGTCTAGAGGTCATAATGTTATCTAAATAATGGAATTTATCTAAAATCCAGAAGTGATAAAACATGTCTTCCCTGAATTAACTATCGAACAGTGAAACAAATATTTTCACTTTTGTTAAATTTGTTGATGCAGAGATTTATTTAGATCTAGGGTGATGATAAAGTTCGCTAGTTTAACAACTACAGGTTGTTGTTGTTGATGTAGTATTGAGTGAAGCTACAGGCTGATTTACAAGGAAACATTCCAAACTCAGATACTTGTTCAACATCAACAGTTAACCAGTAAACATGGTACTCAACACAAAATATAAACATCCAAACCTGTACTGAAAGGAACAAAGCAACTCATATTTAGTATACCTAATACTCACTTGATGAACTGTAAACATAAACATTCAAACCTGTACTGAAAGGAACAAAGTAACTCATGTTTAGCTTACCTAATACTCACTTGATGAACTGTAAACATAAACATCCAAACCTGTACTGAAAGGAACAAAGTAACTCATGTTTAGCTTACCTAATACTCACTTGATGAACTGTAAACATAAACATCCAAACCTGTACTGAAAGGAACAAAGTAACTCATGTTTAGCTTACCTAATACTCACTTGATGAACTGTAAACATAAACATCCAAACCTGTACTGAAAGGAACAAAGTAACTCATGTTTAGTATACCTAATACTCACTTGATGAACTGTAAACATAAACATCCAAACCTGTACTGAAAGGAACAAAGTAACTCATGTTTAGTATACCTAATACTCACTTGATGAACTGTAAACATAAACATCCATACCTGTACTGAAAGGAACAAAGTAACTCATGTTTAGTATACCTAATACTCACTTGATGAACTGTAAACATAAACATCCATACCTGTACTGAAAGGAACAAAGTAACTCATGTTTAGTATACCTAATACTCACTTGATGAACTGTAAACATAAACATCCATACCTGTACTGAAAGGAACAAAGTAACTCATGTTTAGTATACCTAATACTCACTTGATGAACTGTAAACATAAACATCCAAACCTGTACTGAAAGGAACAAAGTAACTCATGTTTAGTATACCTAATACTCACTTGATGAACTGTAAACATAAACATCCAAACCTGTACTGAAAGGAACAAAGTAACTCATGTTTAGTATACCTAATACTCACTTGATAAACTGTAAACATAAACATCCAAACCTGTACTGAAAGGAACAAAGTAACTCATGTTTAGTATACCTAATACTCACTTGATGAACTGTAAACATAAACATCCATACCTGTACTCAAAGGAACAAAGTAACTCATGTTTAGTATACCTAATACTCACTTGATGAACTTTAAACAAAAACATCCATACCTGTACTGAAAAGAACAAAGTAACTCATGTTTAGTATACCTAATACTCACTTGATGAACTGTAAACATAAACATCCAAACCTGTACTGAAAGGAACAAAGTAACTCATGTTTAGTATACCTAATACTCACTTGATAAACTGTAAACATAAACATCCAAACCTGTACTGAAAGGAACAAAGTAACTCATGTTTAGTATACCTAATACTCACTTGATGAACTGTAAACATAAACATCCAAACCTGTACTGAAAGGAACAAAGCAACTCATGTTTAGTATACCTAATACTCACTTGATGAACTGTAAACATAAACATCCATACCTGTACTGAAAGGAACAAAGTAACTCAT
Source organism: Tachypleus tridentatus (assembly GCF_004210375.1). Taxonomy (NCBI): domain Eukaryota; kingdom Metazoa; phylum Arthropoda; class Merostomata; order Xiphosura; family Limulidae; genus Tachypleus; species Tachypleus tridentatus. Next base: position 164,651,537 of record NC_134833.1, on the reverse strand, counting down.
GTTTAGTATACCTAATACTCACTTGATGAACTGTAAACATAAACATCCAAACCTGTACTGAAAGGAACAAAGTAACTCATGTTTAGTATACCTAATACTCACTTGATGAACTGTAAACATAAACATCCAAACCTGTACTGAAAGGAACAAAGTAATTCATGTTTAGCTTACCTAATACTCACTTGATGAACTGTAAACATAAACATCCAAACCTGTACTGAAAGGAACAAAGTAACTCATGTTTAGTATACCTAATACTCACTTGATGAGCTGTAAACATAAACATCCAAACCTGTACTGAAAGGAACAAAGTAACTCATGTTTAGTATACCTAATACTCACTTGATGAGCTGTAAACATAAACATCCAAACCTGTACTGAAAGGAACAAAGTAACTCATGTTTAGTATACCTAATACTCACTTGATGAACTGTAAACATAAACATCCAAACCTGTACTGAAAGGAACAAAGCAACTCATGTTTAGTATACCTAATACTCACTTGATGAACTGTAAAGTGACTAACAAATGGGATAAATTATGTTGATTGCAGGTGTCTAAACCAGTTGTTATTACCTAATTGGCATCATAGTTTCATTTCATTCCAGCTCTACAGATACATGTACACTCATCACCGACTACAAACAGACAGTATAATTCACAATATCTGTATGCTAGATGTTGGTTATAGCAAAGTAGCTGAGATCTGGTTCTGTAAATCATGTAAACATGAGATTTACACTAATATAAAGTTTCCACATTAAAGAAATAGAAACAACATTAATTAATGACAGGCAGGTCTAGTTCCCTACAACAAGAACAGATGTAACTAAAACCTACATTATCAAGTATAGCTCTAAAGAGGTAATAATTTATCAAAACATTTTTGATATAGAGAGTATAGGAATTCAAGAAAACTAAGCAGGTAAATGAAAATATATGTAATATATTTGTGATGAGTAACTGTGTATGTCTTTATATAAAATAACAGAACAGTGTGAAAGTTAATAAAATACATTAAACGTTGTGTTAAATTACTTTAAAAATGTTTATATTGTAATGTTTTAAACAAATATTATTTTTGAGTCAAAATCAAGTATTTTGGTTAATGACAGGAAATTCAGAATCAAATACAACAGGTAAGAAAATATTTTACAAGATAGAAACTTTAGTATTAACAATAACAATACAACAAATAAAGTATTAACAAGGTGTTAAATAAAGCTAAGGAAATAAAAATATTGTTAGAAGAAATATGTAAAAACACAGTTAATATAAGGAGTTTAAAAATAACTTAACAATTTTTAAAACATTTAAAGAAATAAAGAAAAAATAGTGAAGAAAATAATATATATGTTTTTTATTTATAAAAGTCCAAACTATTTATTAATACCAAACTGATTTACACAACTTTATGTACAGGATCCTCTGTGATTCTTTGGTGTTTAATACCAAACTGATTTATACAACTTTATGTACAGGATCCTCTGTGATTCTTTGGTGTTTAATACCAAACTGATTTATACAACTTTATGTACAGGATCCTCTGTGATTCTTTGGTGTTTAATACCAAACTGATTTATACAACTTTATGTACAAGATCCTCTGTGATTCTTTGGTGTTTAATACCAAACTGATTTATACAACTTTATGTACAGGATCCTTTGTGATTCTTTGGTGTTTAATACCAAACTGATTTATACAACTTTATGTACAGGATCCTCTGTGATTCTTTGGTGTTTAATACCAAACTGATTTATACAACTTTATGTACAGGATCCTCTGTGATTCTTTGGTGTTTAATACCAAACTGATTTATACAACTTTATGTACAGGATCCTCTGTGATTCTTTGGTGTTTAATACCAAACTGATTTATACAACTTTATGTACAGGATCCTCTGTGATTCTTTGGTGTTTAATACCAAACTGATTTATACAACTTTATGTACAGGATCCTCTGTGATTCTTTGGTGTTTAATACCAAACTGATTTATACAACTTTATGTACAGGATCCTCTGTGATTCTTTGGTGTTTAATACCAAACTGATTTATACAACTTTATGTACAGGATCCTTTGTGATTCTTTGGTGTTTAATACCAAACTGATTTATACAACTTTATGTACAGGATCCTTTGTGATTCTTTGGTGTTTAATACCAAACTGATTTATACAACTTTATGTACAGGCTCCTCTGTGATTCTTTGGTGTTTAATACCAAACTGATTTATACAACTTTATGTACAGGATCCTCTGTGATTCTTTGGTGTTTAATACCAAACTGATTTATACAACTTTATGTACAGGATCCTCTGTGATTCTTTGGTGTTTAATACCAAACTGATTTATACAACTTTATGTACAGGATCCTCTGTGATTCTTTGGTGTTTAATACCAAACTGATTTATACAACTTTATGTACAGGATCCTCTGTGATTCTTTGGTGTTTTGTATTGGATCATGTTTAAAACTCTCATTTACTAACAAGATAAACTATTTTGGTAGTTGCATTGGACTCTGTTTAAATTGAGTATCATCTGAGCAATTGGGCATGCCTTACTTTGAGTGATTTGTTTTACAGAGACATATTTTACTGTAGTTATTTGTTACAGATTCTACAACCAATAAAACACAAAATATAATAACATAATTTTAATTTTCTTTGTTAGGACTAATCAGTTTAATTGTATGGTTTGATTATAATATAATATTTATTGTATTTATACATGTCTCTGTTTGTGTCCCTTTTTTCATCAAACATTTTAAGACATAAAATGCTTAGCTAAGCGTTTTTCTTGTAATCGAAACTGCACGTTGTTTTACTAGAAATGTTTATTTGATAGTGACGCCTGACATGACCTAGTGATTAGGGTGCCTGGCTCATAATTGGCAGATCATTGGATATATGTCCATCATCAAACATGTTTGCCATTTCTGCTGCGAAGACGCTATATTATGTGACAGCCAATCTCTTTTACCATGGGATAAGAGCAATCCAAGAACTGGCGGTTGATGAATGTTGACTGGTTGCCTTCCCTTTAGTCTGTCACTTTAGAAGTAGACTACAGGAGACAGCTTTGTAAGAAATTCAGTAAACAAACAACTTGTTAATAACACATGATGAATTCATAGTAGGAAATTTGAAACTTTCTAGTTGTACTTTGCTTTTATGGTAAATTTATAGCAAAGAAATAACAAATAATTAAAAAATGATTTCAGAATCAATAACGTGTGTAATATTATTTTTAAAATAACTACTTCGATTTTAATAAAACTATAACAGTAATCCTATCTACTGTTTAGTGCTTACATTAGAGTCAATGTGACTGTTGTGAGACGATTATGAACATCAGTGGAAAGAGTTGATTATATTATATCAGTATAACTGATAAGAGACAATTTGAGAAATAGTTGTAGGTATCAGTGTGATAGTATGATGGATGTCATTGTGACTGGATTGACTATTTTTATGGGTATCAATGGCTATTGTGAGACCGTCATGAATGTCAACAATACTGAGACTGTTATAGATGTCACTGTGACTGGCTTGAGTCTATATTTCGGTGTCACAGTAACGTGTGCGAGACTATTATAAACTTTATTGAAGTGACGTTATGCACCTAACAGACTTCGTTTATTCTACCATCTTTGGCGAAATAATGATGACCCTATTTCCAGTTAAATACTTAGAACTGAATAGTGTCAATACTGTTGGTTCAAAAAAATATATAAGGCTGACGTAGTTCCAAACACATTCGTAACATATTAAAGGTATTTTCTTTCCTAGAATGAAATTATCGAGAGGACAACTCTAACGATAGGACTTGTGTACAAACATGGAAAGCTCTCAGTATATATCATAATAATTTCTCATGACATTTAACGAATCAGTAAAGATGAACATTAGTACACGTTGTCTTCATTTCTTTGATGAAAAATGTTACATGCAAAAAAAGTTTAACTTTCCATGCAATGCAATTGAGTAACAAAACATATTAACAATGACAAAATAGACTAACAAATTTAACGGCTACAGTTCTACAAACGTGTGTCCGAGACACGTGAGAACATCGATCAATCTCCTTACACTTATGACTTGTCCATCAGTGTCTAGGGAAGGACAAGCACTGCATTTCCTATACGTATTCTCACAACTAAGTATCACAAGCTAAAATTACTTTCAGCTTCGAGGGCAGTTCAGGGTATAAGCTGGGCCATTCTTCTTGCTATAAGTTAGCTAAAATTAGAGGAAGACCTCGCGGTTTATTACGCTTCGATACACGGCACTACAGATAGCAGTTTCCCCTAGTTTGTCTAGTAAAAGTTTGTCTTCGAGGGCAGTTTGGGTGTAGGTTTAGCCTTTCTCCTTTGTATAGTTTAGCTAATAATGGGGTGAAGACCTTCTCGTGGTTTATGACGCTAATATACTTGGCACTACAAATAGCAGTTTTCCTTTGTTTGTACAGCACAATAACCATCTTTTATTTTAGGAATCGTAGAGTAATTTTCCACGTCCATTTCTGTATTTAATTAATTCAACTTCTAAGTATTAAAAGAGTATCGATGAAAGATTAACACAAGAGTACTTACCGTTAAGACCCACACAGGATTGTATCATTAGGACTTGTGTGTCTCTGTGAAATTTCATATACTCTCAGTATACATTATAATTATTTCTGCTGATAGTTATTCAATAAAGGATGTCAGAAATCAGAAGTACATGTCTTCATTTGTCTGACAAGAAATGGTACATGCAAAGCAAGATTTACTTTGCATGTAAAGCTATTGATTAACAAAACAAATTAACAATGACAAAATAAACAGAAAAATATTACGACTACAGTTTTGGAAGAGTTGTGCGTGTAGGACACCTGAGAACATCGATCAAGCTCCTTTCAGCTATGACCTGTCCAGCAGTGTCTAGAAAGCACAAGCAGTTTATTCCGTATACCAATTCTCACAGTCACGTACCCCTAGTTGAATTACTTTCAGCTTCGAAGGCAGTTCAAGTGTAGGTTTCGCCTTTCTCCCTAGTATAGGTTAGCTAATTATGGGGTGAGGACCTTCTCGGGGTTTATGACGTTTACAAACACGGCACTGCAGACTGCAGTTTTGCCTTGTCTGTACATTAAACTCACCAAGATTTATTTTTCCAATCGTTCAGTAACTTTCCGTTTCTATTTCCATATTTAATTCAACAGCTAAGTATTAAAAGTGTATCGATAAAAGATTAACATAAGAGTACTTACAGTTAAGACCACAAAAGGTCTGTGTCAATAGGACTTGTGTGTCTCTGTTTTATTTCGCAAACTGTCAGTACACATTATAATTATTTCTGCTGACAGTTAGTGATTCAATAAAGGAGATTAGAATTCAGGAGTATATTTTGTCTTCGTTTCAGTGATAAGAAATGTTACATGCAAAGGAAGTTTTACTTTGCGTTTAATGGTATTAAGTAACAAAACAAATTAACAACAAAATAGATAGACTACACATTTGTAAGTGGGGTTCGAGGACACCTGTGAACATTGATCAATTTACTTTCAGCTATGACCTGTACACGACTGTCTAGAAAGCACAATCAGTATATACCGGATGCCTAGTAGCACAGTTAAGTGCCTCAACCCAAAATTACAGTGTGCCTCAAGGGCAGTTCATGGTGTAAATTCGGTCTTTCTTCTTTTTCTTACGCTGATTTGACTGACTAACAGCATTCATTCCTAGTTCCATCCTGGCGACCAGATTGTTAACCTATGTAATTATTGCTAAAATAATCAGTGCTAGCTAAAGGTCTTCAGTTCTCTCTTCCACCACGTAAACTTTATGTACCTAACTTAGTTTACACTTTTAAATCACATTACAGATATCTAAAGGACCTTCTTGTGAAAGAAAAAGTAACTCTTTGTTGACTCAGTTATTTTTTCATGAAGAAAATAAAAAAAAATCTGCCTTTTTTACTTTTTATAAATTTATGTCTAATATTCGTTCTTACCTTTTAAGCCCTGAATAAATCTTTTAAAAGAACTATCATTAGATAAAAATATTTATGTTGCATCGTCCGACAATACCATTGTTATTCTTAACTAAAATAACTACTTTATCAAAATGTTGGTTATTCTTGGCACTGTACCACATTTAAAATCCTTATCAATCCCTATTAATTCATTATCATCCAACGTGAAGAAACATTCCAAACACACCTGAGAGAATTTGTTAAGAAAAATGCCGTAGATATTTGACTGATAATGAGATGACACCGATTAAACCATCACAGTATACGAGGCTGTTCAAAAAATACGCAGACTGACGTCATAAAACAAAATGTACTTTATTTAGAAGTTACAGGTCTGGGACCCCTTCAAAGTACTCTCCTCCCCAACGCACACACTTATCCCAACGGTGTTTCCACTTGTTGAAACAGTCCTGGTACGCTTCTTTTGTAATGTCCTCCAGCTCCTTCGTCGCATTTGCCTTAATGTCGGGAATCGTCTCAAATCTTCTTTCTTTCAAGGGTCTTTTGAGTTTGGGGAACAAGAAAAAATTGCAAGGAGCAAGGTTAGGTGAGTAGGGGGGGGGGAGAACAGTGATCGAGTGTTTGGCCAAAAACGCACGAGTTCTGAGGCACAAATTTCGCAGCAACGCGGCGCATCTTCAATTTTTCGGTCAAAATCTCGTAACAAGATCCAACTGATATCCCACACTCTTCAGCAAGCTCCCTGATAGTCAGACGTCGATTTGCCCGCACGAGGGTGTTGATTTTGTCGACGTGTGGGTCGTCAGTTGACGTGGAAGAACATCCAGGACGCTCATCATCTTCAATGGACTGTCGACCATCCTTAAAACGTTCATGCCACTTGAAACATGCCGTACGCTTCATAGCAACATCACCGTAAGCCGTGTTAAGCATAGCAAAAGTTTCAGTCGCAGATTATCCAAGTTTAACACAAAATTTCACAGCAAGTCGTTGCTCCTTCAGGTCATTCATTCTGAAATCCGCCAAACGAAAAAATCGCACTTCACTTAAAACCGCGTAGCTAATACACAAATGAATATATCTGCAATCGGGAAATGGCGTCGTAATCAGCTGATCTGTGCTAACCTAGCGACACCAACTGGAGCCGCGCAATTCAAACAGTCCTCGTATTTTTTGAACAGACCTCGTATTAAGTTGCTATTGTGGGTTACATCGATATAATTATCCCAAATTTACTAAAATCACGAACTAAAAGCAAAATTATTTGATAATACAACAACTTAGTATAAGCTGTGTATTAACAACTCCAGCATTATATAATGTTGAAGATATATATTTTTGGTAAATCTAATACAAAGAATTAATTAGGTAATGTTTTGTAATCTCACTATTATGTAAAGGACATGCAGTGTGTATCAGTGTCTATGTGACCGAAATAATAAATAGATTGTGTCACTACCTATTTAATGGCACCACAAAGAAAATTCTATAAATTCCTATTTTGGTATTCTAAATTCAGATAATTATAAAAATAACTACGATACGTACGAGAAACCTTTGTTTATCAAATAACAGAATTTTAAAGTACTGTCCTTGTAACAAGAACCCGACTTTCACTTGGACTAAATCTGAAGGTTTGATTATATCTTTATTGATGTAATTTATAAATATACTTTTAAGGAATGGAGTTCAAAAAACTGTTGATTTTTAAATAAACGTTACTATACTTAATAGATCAAAAATAGTATTTCTCTTAGCGCAATCAGAACAGTTTTCCCCTGCATTAACTTCTGTATATTTTTCTCTCACAAAATGGTCTCTTTTTTTCCTTTCGTTTAAGTATGACGCTTTTTAAAACAGCGCGGTGTTTGCTAACACTAATTACTAAGTCTCTCAGGTTGCAGAGTAAAGTGAATGTTAGTTAATAGTTGTCTTACTTTTATTTCTCATTTATAGAACTTAATTCATTTTTATGGAATGACCTTATGTGATTATACACCTAAAATATTTATACAAAACTTATACTTGCTAATTGTACTAGTCAAAATACTCGTCAAATGTAAGGTGAGTAATTTTCTGATGTAACATTTTGTTCTTTCTTCTCAACGTTCGGCCGCTTAATTTAATGTCTCGTCTCTGTAGTTACTATGTATAAATATTCAGTAATATTGTGGTTCCATTTTATTGTTGTCTTTCTTCACATTGGTTGGAAGTGTAACAATACTCTTGAATCAATTGTTGTAATGAAATGACGTAGGCAAAAGAGAAGGAAAAAAGAGAGACAGAAAAATAAAACTGATAAGTGAAGGATAACAGCGGGAAAAGTCAGAAGATATTCATAGTTGAGTTATCAAAACGAAATTTTATCCTTTAAATCTAGTTGACAAATTGTATATAGAATATAAATAAAGGTTTCTAGCGATCACAGGAATGATGATTTGTTGGTGTAGATCTCAAGGCAACAAGTTTTAGATGTGACAAGTTTTATCTGTCGTCTGTAGATTTATTCTATAGATATGACTTGAACCTTTTTATATATTATATGTATGTATTATATGAAATATAAAAATAGAGAGAACCATAAATGTTTTATGATTTGATTAAAGTACACAAATTTCTGCTACTAAGAAACAAACATTTAAAGTTGAAAGGGATATACAGTTAATTAACAGTGTTAAAAACACCTTGTAAGATTGTGATATTCTATACTCATTATTGTTCAAACTATGCTCCCCTATGCCCTTGGGATCCGCGAGGAAATGTTAGAATGTTAATATTTTTTCCTAAAACTATAAAACTGAATCAGATTACGCCGTACAAAAAGTAAAATATATCTTTAATATAACAAGTTTTCGCGTATTGAGCCTTTTAGTATTTTATTCTGCCTAACGCCAGACGATTTTGTTTAGCTTTGGGGAAATTCTAGCGGTGAAAGTGTTAATACAATCTCAATTAATTTCGACAGTGGCGTCACTGGTTGTTTGTAGATATGGCACCTTCTCAAGATCGCATGCGTCATTGGGAGATTCAAAATAGCCTAGTAATTTTCGTATGAACCATCGGTCATCCCTGGCTAGTGATACCAACTATCTTTTAAAAGCCAGATCTGGATTAGCGGCTAAATATCCAAGAAAATGAAACAAAATGAAGCATGATGTCATAGCTGAAACTGGTCCAAATTTGAAATATTGTGATGCAATTAGATGCTGTATCAATTGTTTCAATTTCAATGTATATTTATATGAAGTATAATTATATTTATAACAAATGGTAATTGTTATTTTAGGTTAGATTTGTTGCAGTTTAATAAGATAAACTTTGCAGCAATAAGCTATAGGTGTAAACTTCATGTTTCATTTCGTTCGAGATTTAGACGCACGTCAGATCTGGCTTAATTTTTTTGTTTTTGTTATTTGGGTTAAGAAATTCTGTGAAAAAAAACAAAATTGTAAAAATAATAGGTTAACCTTTTCCTATATAAAATTATATTATTTTAGCGGCCTATCTTTTTGTTCCACAAATCTTGATTTCTGACTTCGTTATGGCAACACTCATCTTTAGGTTAGCATGTCACTGTATAATAATGACAAAACTCAAGTGCCCGAACGAGTTTTCTTTAAGAAGCTATTTAGTGTCCATGAAAATACTTTTGAAGTGCCAAAGATATAAGAATACGTTTTTAGACAAATTAATAATTAGTTGTCCCCTTTATAATGGATAAGTGGCTGAATAAAAATCTTCCCAAGCCTAATACGAATTCTTCGGCGTTATCGTCGTGGTCAAGCACTTCAACGCAGGATGATGCAAGAAGTAGCGAAAGAAGAAATGAAAGAAAGTGTGATGAAAGTTTTGTTTAATATGGTTTTACATGGACAGGCAATGAAGATGGACCTAGTGGTTTGTGTGTTGAACGTGGAACAGTATTGAGTAACAGTAGTTTGCATCCGGCAAAGTTAAAACGGCATTTAGAAACCAAACATTCCCAATTAAAAAATCCAACTTCCGAGTATTTCAAAAGAAAGTGTTTTGCAATAAAATGCAAGAAAAGTTACATTTCGTTCGTTTGTCCATCAGAACAACAAAGAATCTCTTATTGCTTCATATCGTGTTATTTAACGTATTGCAAAAGCATACAGGTGCAGAAGATTTTATAAAACCATGCACAAAAGATTTGGTAGAGTACATGATTGAAGAGAAATTTCTTAAAAACATTAACTCTGTGCCCCTTTCTGACAATTCGGTTTCTCCAAGAATCAGGAATATGTCAGAAACTTGCTTAACGGAGTTAATAAGGCTGGTGAAAGCGAGTCCAACTTTTTTGCTTCAGATGGATGAATCAACAGATGTCGCAGATTATGCGATGTTGCTTGAGTTTGGTCGCTATATTCACGAAGCTAGTTTTGAAGAAGACATGCGTATTTGCAAACCTTTCCCTACTCGAACAACAGGAGAAGAAATTTTTAAAATAACCGATTTATTTATGGCAGCTTTGCTTGAGAATTTGCACTGATAAGGCTCAAGGTATGACAGGAAAATTTTGAGACGCAGTGGCATGTATAAAAACCAAAAACCCGGACATCGAGAGTATCCACTGCTGTCTTCATCGTCACGCACTTGTAATGAAACGAATGCCAGAAGACTTAAAAGAGGCACTGGGATATGTCATAAAAATAGTTATAAAGTCAAGCCCACTCAATACGAGAATCTTCAATTTACTCTGTGAGGATATGGAAAGTTTGCATAAAAATTTGCTGCTTCATCTTGAAGTCAGATGACTTCTCGGGGAAAAGTGCTTGCTGGGTTTATTAACTGCGTGAGGTGGTGTTTTTTTTATACAATAAAGCAGTTGTATTTTAGGCATATGAACATCAGTAAAATGAAAAACATCAGTGTTGTGAGTAGTTTAACTTTAAAACTGTGTAACATTGATTCTGTGTTGTGAGTAGTTTAACTTGAAAACTATGTAACATTGATTCTCTAACAGTATTATAAAATCTGCAGGTATTCCAAACAGTATTAACTGATGAAAGAAACAAAATTTCAAAACCTGGAAAAATTGTTACCGTCTTAATAAAAGTCAAGGCATAAAAATTTACTATGGCAATATTTAATTACATTTCATGTTATATTTATTTATAAATAATTAGTTACAAGGGGAATACTTTACATATGTATCTTTACCATGCATTTGTTCTTTAAATTGCTTCATTTTCTCATGTTAAGAAATAGAGAAGTGAGAAGGTGGTGAAAACTTTCAGTACAATACTTCTACTCACATAAAAACTTTTCTTTATTATTACTGATCTGTATATGCTCAACATTTTTGCTTTCAACTGGCCTCCATACTCTCACATATGATCATGTGATTAACATGGTTGAGCTGTGCTGTATCATGTAAATAATCATGCAACAACTTTCTGTTGATAGCAATGGGACACACACTTCTTATTGTAGGTCACACTCCATGAATTATAGTCCAGTTTCTTCTCACTTTGTCACTCAAGTGTTTAGACTTATTCCTTGCCATGCTTCGAGTTTTTAAATTTTGCTTAACTTTGTTCATAGTTTGAACTTAGTGTTTAGTATTTAACTTCCAACTTTCCAAGTCTAAAAGCAGTTGTGTGTAAGTTGAATTTATTTTATGAATTTTTTTTTTGTTTACCGAGATTTTTCTTCTTGAGTTATTTACTCATTTCATATTTAGTTATGAATTTGTTTTTTATTGTTATGACTGCTACTACTACCTTAGATAAACCATCTGTTGCTGTGATCACAAGTGAACTTTATTGTCAGAGGAGTTTGGACACTTATTTACAGAGATACAGCATCATTCCTGTAGTGTGTGGGTTCTCCAGATACTCATTCTTTCTCCTAGGGATGCTACACAAAAAGATAAAGACACACAGGTTTTTATGGTTTGTTCTCATTCTCTGTATTGTATAAACTTTCTTTTTTTACATGACTTACATTCTTTTCCTGAATGGTTTGTGTCTTTTCCATTGCCTGATATTTTACATACACTTTTGTCTACCATTGGGATTCAAATTCTTTTTTAGATTCTTTACAGTTGGGTTCTTTATGCTAGTTTGGGTTGAAGACCTAGATACTTCATGTGCTCAGTTTCCCATCTTTGTTTATCATTAATTTCCCTTCTATGTTATCTTTCTATAATTCATGTTTTGTCTGACATTATTTATCATTCTCCTGATGTATTATAGGAAGGTGGTCATTCAGTATTGTTGTTTACATGTGTTTTCCTTAGCTCTGGTGTTGTTGGGTAGAATTCATTTTTGACACGAGTGTGTTTTATCTCTCGTCTTCAAGAGATTTACACAGTTACATACAACTCCTTTTATGCATTAGTCTATTCTGGAGGCACCTTTTAATCATTGGAGTCTTGAGTGGAGTCATCTCATCTCCAGTCTTCCTCATACTTCCTTGCCACTCATGTGTCTCAGTCTTCCCCTGTTCATCTCCCTCCCATTTGTCCCCTTATCAGCTTATTTTGCCACAGTTTCTGACTCGTCTTATTTTTTGGTGCCAATCCATTTGCTGTACTTGGTTTTTGTAACAACTTGGTATGTACAGAACCTATGGAGACCAAGCTATATAGGAGTGTCCATGTTTATATAACCTTCCTCACCAACCTTGGTTGTTAAAAGTCTTATTTGTAGAACTCTCACTTCATTTACACACTCCTTTTCTAGTTCCCTCTCCTAGAGAATCCCTGCCATTATCTGTCAGAAGCAGATCAAGACCTTCTTTCCAACTGTGGATTACTTCAGCTTCTATTCCTGATTGTTTGTTGTCCCTAATCAGACAGTCTGAACTGATTTTTTTAAGGAAATAAAGATCAGGTTAAAGATCATTTGATAAGTCAGTTACACATTATTTTGCTGCTTGTAATAATTATTTGAATTTCATTCCAATATAAAAAGTAATTTTTAATCAAAACAAATGTTTGTTAATTTTATTTTTATCTTTTTGTAGCTCTGTCAACATTCTGTAAGTTTTAAGGGGGTTCAAAATAATCTTTGACTTTCCTTTGAGGGTTACTGATCAGTTCTGTTGTATGGATGGATCCATGTGATTAAACTACAGACAAAGGATCTTTAACTCTGTGGACCATGGTTACAAATTGAATAAATTCATGGAGAACTTCTTTATATCCACACAAATTACAATAACTTACATAGTATACTTAGAAATAATACTTGTAGATCTTAAACATGATCTGATGCTTTTGTCCAACATGAGATATTAAAAGTTTCCATTCCATAGAAAAGTAGTTAGTCAGTACTAACAACTTATTATTGTGAGTGAATTAAACTGAACTTTAAACAATAACATTGAATTATATCTTAATGTAACTTTTAGTAGTAAACAAAGTCTTTTGTATTCTGTTTTGTTCATAATGTATCTTATTTTATCCAACTTTATTAGACTTGTGGGTGGATTGGTTAACTGAGGAGTCCAAACTTGTCATGTCTGAAGCTAAAGAGAAAATGTTGTTTTAAAGAGATGTACATTACTATCTGTGTTAGTACTAAATATAATAGTTAACATTATTGTTTTAGGGTTAACATGAAAAGGTGTATAATAAAAAATGTATTTCACTGATATAATGAAATATTTCTGTTCATAGTTACCTGTATGAGTCCCTTTATATGTATATCCACACATTAATATTTACATGTATCCAGATTTGAGTTTATAGAACAGGATAGTGTTAAATTTATTCAATCACCATTTACAAGTCAGTAAACTTAACTTTGATATAAATAACATGGTACAAAAACTATGGTAATCAACATGTAAACATTTGTAATGTTATCTTGTGATAAGTTCTATAGAAATTCTGAAAGTTGTACATAAAGACAATAAGAATGTGTTACAACATATCTGTATAAACTTTAGGTTTATTAAAGTATTTTTATGTGATCTATAAAACAGTATCAACATATTTTAGTACATATAGACAGGGAACATGTTACATGTTGACAGGTAAATATAGCTGGATAAAGGAACTGTTTTGTTATATTGAACACAAAACATTATTTCTGTAATGTTACATGATCTGTGTCTGATATAATTAAACTGTAAGTATCAACATTTGATAAAGATGTAGATACTTCTGGAAAATTTAACATTATTTGTTTTTATTTAGGAAACATTAACAGTTTTAAACTAAAACACCACCATTATTTGAATTTTGTGATTAACTGTTCATATATGTTACTGTAAATGATATGTTACAGCTGTGTAGAACTGATACAGTTTATAAAATACAGATACATGTAAATAAGTGTGTGTCATCTAGAAATTATCTAGCTATGAAAGGTAATGTTTATAAGAAGTGTTACTGTATCTGATACAGCTATGAAAGGTAATGTTTATAAGTAGTGTTACTGTATCTGATACAGCTATGAAAGGTAATGTTTATAAGTAGTGTTACTGTATCTGATACAGCTATGAAAGGTAATGTTTATAAGTAGTGTTACTGTATCTGAAATATTAAGATAACAGATATAGTAATTATTTTATCCATAATGGAGGATATATTCTAAGTTGATTAAATATTAATGAGGGAGTCTTCAAAATAAGTTGTTGTATTTGTAACTGTATTCGTTAATTTTTTTATTTTTAGTCATAAGCTGTACATCACTGGTTAGAATGTGCTCTATTGAAGGCGTGGAAGTGAAAGCTGGTATAGAAAATGTTAGGCATGCTTTTCAATGGGCAGTCAGTGCTGTAGGCCGCTATGTTACACAAGGTGATATCTGGGAAGTATACAGGGAGTTTGTTGATACCTTTCTTGGTACTCTACAAGTAAGTGTATAAACTTTGTGCACAAAAGATCTAGTATTATAAAGAGTTTATTACATCCATTATTGCTTGTTTAAATGCTATAAAGCTGTCCAGGATGGTAAGAAAAACAAGATCACATTGGGTTAACATTGCTATAATTTTTTGCCAGTTGAGATGTGTAATAATTAATTATGAATTCTATACACAACTTTGTAGTATATGTTGACTTCTGACAGTGTTAATTTCTGAGTTGTAAACATGTTCGTATAAACAGTTTTATGTTTGTATAATTACAGTTGTATCATTCTTTAGTTTCTTTCATATTTGAAATTATTCATTATAATTTTTATTGTTAGGTAAGCTTTATAGTTATGCAATGAGCCCACATGTGTGTATAGTCTTTATTAACATTATAAAATGAAAAGTAATTTATTATGTAACATTAACAATTATTTAAACCAGTATTCAAACATCCCAACATCTCTATATTATAGTTGTATCTGTAGGGTTGTCAAATGACTTTTTGTGAACAGTTTAGTTTAGTGTACAGTAAAAGTTAACAAAATAAATAGTACAAGTAATTACAGTAAAACTATAACATAATATCATAAATCATTGTAACTGTTCTGTGTTTTAAGAAAAATATCTAATATTTAAGATTTATTTGTAAATAGTAATAATATATATACATGTAATGTATTAAAATTGAATGTGATTATATTATATACAAAATACTGGTCCTCAAGAACAGAAGAAAAACAGTTGCACTTATTAAAGGTCAGTTATATACATTTTATATCAGCTGTGGTTGTACAATACTAACTGGTTTGTGTATTAAAAGTTGTTGTACTGTTACATAGTCAACACTTTGGATGTTTAACTTAGTTGTAAACTTATAATCAGTTAAACTACTCAACACTTTGTATTATATTACTTTTGATGTTTAACTTAGTTGGAAACTTATAATCAGTTAAACCACTCAACACTTTGTATTATTATACTTTGGATGTTTAACTTAGTTGGAACTTATAATCAGTTAAACCACTCAACACTTTGTATTATTATACTTTGGATGTTTAACTTAGTTGGAAACTTATAATCAGTTAAACTACTCAACACTTTGTATTATTATACTTTGGATGTTTAACTTAGTTGGAAACTTATAATCAGTTAAACTACTCAACACTTTGTATTATTATACTTTGGATGTTTAACTTAGTTGGAAACTTATAATCAGTTAAACCACTCAACACTTTGTATTATTATACTTTGGATGTTTAACTTAGTTGGAACTTATAATCAGTTAAACCACTCAACACTTTGTATTATTATACTTTGGATGTTTAACTTAGTTGGAAACTTATAATCAGTTAAACTACTCAACACTTTGTATTATTATACTTTGGATGTTTAACTTAGTTGGAAACTTATAATCAGTTAAACTACTCAACACTTTGTATTATTATACTTTGGATGTTTAACTTAGTTGGAAACTTATAATCAGTTAAACTACTCAACACTTTGTATTATTATACTTTGGATGTTTAACTTAGTTGGAAACTTATAATCAGTTAAACTACTCAACACTTTGTATTATTATACTTTGGATGTTTAACTTAGTTGGAAACTTATAATCAGTTAAACTACTCAACACTTTGTATTATTATACTTTGGATGTTTAACTTAGTTGGAAACTTATAATCAGTTAAACTACTCAACACTTTGTATTATTATACTTTGGATGTTTAACTTAGTTGGAAACTTATAATCAGTTAAACTACTCAACACTTTGTATTATTATACTTTTGATGTTTAACTTAGTTGGAAACTTATAATCAGTTAAATTACTCAACACTTTGTATTATTACACTTTTGATGTTTAACTAAGTTGGAAACTTATAATCAGTTAAATTACTCAACACTTTGTATTATTATACTTTGGATGTTTATTTGGAAAGTTATAATCAGTTAAACCACTCAACACTTTGTATTATTATACTTTGGATGTTTAACTTATTTGGAAACTTGTAATCAGTTAAAGTACTCAACACTTTGTATTATTATACTTTGGATGTTTAACGTATTTGGAAACTTATAATCAGTTAAATTACTCAACACTTTGTATTATTATACTTTGGATGTTTATTTGGAAAGTTATAATCAGTTAAACCACTCAACACTTTGTATTATTATACTTTGGATGTTTAACTTATTTGGAAACTTATAATCAGTTAAAGTACTCAACACTTTGTATTATTACACTTTTGATGTTTACCTTAGTTGGAAACTTATAATCAGTTAAACTACTCAACACTTTGTATTATTACACTTTTGATGTTTAACTAAGTTGGAAACTTATAATCAGTTATACTTCTCAACACTTTGTATCATTACACTTTTGATGTTTAACTTAGTTGTAAACTTATAATCAGTTAAATTACTCAACACTTTGTATTATATTACTTTTGATGTTTAACTTAGTTGGAAACTTATAATCAGTTAAAATACTCAACACTTTGTATTATTATACTTTGGATGTTTAACTTAGTTGATAACTTATAATCAGTTAAACAACTCAACACTTTGTGTTATTATACTTTGGATATTTAACTTAGTTGGAAACTTATAATCAGTTAAAGTACTCAACACTTTGTATTATTATACTTTGGATGTTTAACGTATTTGGAAACTTATAATCAGTTAAAGTACTCAACACTTTGTATTATTACACTTTTGATGTTTACCTTAATTGGAAACTTATAATCAGTTAAACTACTCAACACTTTGTATTATTACACTTTTGATGTTTAACTTAGTTGGAAACTTATAAGCAGTTAAACCACTCAACACTTTGTATTATTACACTTTGGATGTTTAACTTAGTTGGAAACTTATAATCAGTTAAATTACTCAACACTTTGTATTATTACACTTTTGATGTTTAACTTAGTTGGAAACTTATAATCAGTTAAAGTACTCAACACTTTGTATTATTATACTTTGGATGTTTATTTGGAAACTTATAATCAGTTAAACCACTCAACACTTTGTATTATTATACTTTGGATGTTTAACTTATTTGGAAACTTATAATCAGTTAAACTACTCAACACATTGTATTATTATACTTTGGATGTTTAACGTAGTTGGAAACTTATAATCAGTTAAACTACTGAACACTTTGTGCTATTATACTTTGGATGTTTAACTTAGTTGGAAACTTATAATCAGTTAAACTACTCAACACTGTATTATTATACAAAGCTAGTAACTTTTGTCTCAAAAGTAGAATAAATGTTGTAAAATGCAATAAAAAATGTGCCTTATATAATTTGTATGGATAATAACATCATATGTTTTACATGTGTCAGAATACAGTGTATCTTGTAATAATAACATCATATGTTTTATATGTGTTAGACTACAGTGTATCTTGGAATAATAACATCATATGTTTTATGTATGTTGGACTACAGTGTATCTTGGAATAATAACATCATATGTTTTATGTGTGTTGGACTACAGTGTATCTTGGAATAATAACATCATATGTTTTATGTGTGTTGGACTACAGTGTATCTTGGAATAATAACATCATATGTTTTATATGTGTTAGACTACAGTGCATCTTGGAATAATAACATCATATGTTTTATATGTGTCAGAATACAGTGTATCTTGGAAAGTTTTTAATGTATTACTCCACCCTGGAAATACGTCACTCATATTTTGTCTTCATATTTGATTACTTAATGTTCTGGTGATCTTTATTTTTTGTTGTTTAATTTTATGACAGAGTTAAGTATTGCTGGTATTGATTAACATAAACTGGATTACTATAGTGCTTCAACCGGTAAACTTTCAACTTTATTTATGAAACACTTATATGATACATCATTTATTAATATAAAAGATTCATAACACAAAATATGCCAGAAAGTAATTGAGCCCTTCAGGCTGGTTTTCTTTAAGATGAGTCATTCAGATAGCTGTGTCTCACTCTGGATTATTTATAGAGAAGATTAGACTAGAATAATGGTAAGTGTATAAGGAAGGTAAAGTTTTTATATTCTGTACTTCTGATTACACTTTCCAGTTTGTCTTCAGGTGATGTGATATCCTTTGTTATAAATATTGTTAGTTTTGTGAGGTATACAGAAACTTGTTTGAACATATAAATGACTACAACATTGTCTGCTAGAATGAACAAACACTAGAACACTGTTCAAAATGTATATAAACAAACGTAATGTTACAAATTAACTTGAGAGTCTACTATCAATTAATATTTTAAAATATCAATTATTTAGTATACATATTGTTTTATATTATTTATAAAAAAGCTGATTGCTTCTTTTTATTGTTCATTCTTAGTTTGGCCTTGTTTTATTTAGACTGTATGTCCTTGCAATAATTGGGTAATGAGGTAATGATTTACGTTGATTTAAATATTGTTTGATAAAACAGTAGTTAAAAAAGGAAGTTTAAAACAAAAAAGTGTTGAAATTACATCTTCAGATACCACAAGTCTACTGACTGATCTAGGTATCATGATAGTCATGTCAGTTTATATAAATTACATCTTCAGATAATACCACATGTCTACTGACTGATCTAGGTATCATGATAGTCATGTCAGTTTATATAAATTACATCTTCAGATACCACATGTCTACTGACTGATCTAGGTATCATGACAGTCATGTCAGTTTATATAAATTACATCTTCAGATACCACATGTCTACTGACTGATATAGGTATCATGACAGTCATGTCAGTTTATATAAATTACATCTTCAGATACCACATGTCTACTGACTGATATAGGTATCATGATAGTCATGTCAGTTTATATAAATTACATCTTCAGATACCACATGTCTACTGACTGATATAGGTATCATGATAGTCATGTCAGTTTATATAAATTACATCTTCAGATACCACATGTCTACTGACTGATATAGG
This sequence comes from Tachypleus tridentatus, assembly GCF_004210375.1. Classification (NCBI taxonomy): domain Eukaryota; kingdom Metazoa; phylum Arthropoda; class Merostomata; order Xiphosura; family Limulidae; genus Tachypleus; species Tachypleus tridentatus. The sequence goes on along the minus strand of NC_134833.1, from coordinate 164,631,785 downwards.
TATCATGATAGTCATGTCAGTTTATATAAATTACATCTTCAGATACCACATGTCTACTGACTGATATAGGTATCATGATAGTCATGTCAGTTTATATAAATTACATCTTCAGATACCACATGTCTACTGACTGATATAGGTATGATAGTCATGTCAGTTTATATAAATTACATCTTCAGATACCACAAGTCTACTGACTGATATAGGTATCATGATAGTCATGTCAGTTTATATAAATTACATCTTCAGATACCACATGTCTACTGACTGATATAGGTATCATGATAGTCATGTCAGTTTATATAAATTACATCTTCAGATACCACATGTCTACTGACTGATATAGGTATCATGATAGTCATGTCAGTTTATATAAATTACATCTTCAGATACCACATGTCTACTGACTGATATAGGTATCATGATAGTCATGTCAGTTTATATAAATTACATCTTCAGATACCACATGTCTACTGACTGTTCTAGGTATCATGATAGTCATGTCAGTTTCTATGACTCAACAATAAAAGATAGATTATTATTGTGGTGTGCCATGTTCAGGTCATCCTGTTGAGTTTACTGATGACTTGCTGCTGGCTGCACTTGATGAAGATTGTGCTGTTATAGTTGAAGAATTAGCACAAAAGTTTAATTCAACCCATTAACAGTTCATCGTCATCTTCAACAGCTTGGAAAGGTGTCAAAATTTGGAAAATGGGTTCCCCATGATTTGACAGAAGCCAACCTTAGAACAAGAGTGAACATTTGCACTTATCTGCACTCTTATAAACATAACTCACCTTTTTTGGACAGGTTAGTGACTGAAGATTAAAAATGGATATATTATAAAAATGTTAAGCACCACAGACAATAGCTTAGTACAGGTAAACTGGCTAAGACACAGTCCAAAAAGGACCTCCACCCTAGGGAAATCTTTTTAACATTTGCTGGGGTATTGTTAGTGTGATCCACTTTGAGTTGCTGACACTCAATGTAACAATTACATCAGACTTTTACTGTCAACAGTTGGAGCACTTAAATGTTGCACTGAAAGAAAAGAGGCCTGCTTTGATCTATTGTAAAGGTGTTGTGTTACACCTGGATAATGCACAACCCCATACAGCAATGATCACATCTGCAAAGACTGAAGAGCTAGACTGGGAAAAACTTCCACATCCTCCTTATTCTGCAGACCTTGCCCCATCTGATTATCATCTATTCCGAAGTTTGCAGAACTATCTTGATGGAAATGAGCTTGGAACACATGAAGATGTCAAAATACCCTCTCTAGATTTTTTCCTCCAAAACCCAAGAATTTTATAGATGTGACATTCAGAAGCTTGTGAACTGTTGGTTGGAAGTAATTAATAATAATGGAACATACATTATTGATTAAATAATATTAAAAGTGTTTGAAATCCTTTCTTTTTTTCTGAACTTAAAATCAAACATTACTTAATGGATGACCTGATATTATCAACACCTGGAGTGCAAGACATACTCAAGTTGAGGGGTTAGTATGAGCTGAGAATTTGTCTCTAGTATATAAAATGAAACTTGTTGATTTAAGTAATTAGGAAGCTTTTATTGTGACATAATACTGTGATGTGTGTTTTGTTTTTGCTCATTTTCATCTTACATAAAAAATACTTTTTGCCAGCAATCAGAACATAGAAACAAAACTGATAATGAATTATAACTTGATATTTCCTGTTTGATATAACTGTATAGATTGTGTTCTTCAAACTCTACAACAGTTTATCGAATATAAACATTGATGACGTTCATGGAACAAATGTTTTTCACAATTGATTATTTTCAAAATTAGTTTACACTTTCCTTCATGCTCACAATTTTATGGTCTGTTTGTTGAAGCTTTGTTGTCTAAATCACCATGGTTATCTGGGCACTAAAACATAATTAGATAAAGATTCTGAGAGAGAGGTTTCAAATAAATATATAATTGTCATGTAGCAAAAAGCAAATCAATAAAATTAATTAATATAAACAGTGTCATAAATATTAATATAAACACACAATGAACAGTGTCATAAATATTAATATAAACACAATAAACAGTGTCATAAATATTAATATAAACATACAATAAACAGTGTTATAAATATAAACATACAATGAACAGTGTTATTAATATAAACACACAATGAACAGTGTTTAGGAAGTTAAAAACTTTCAATTTGTAGAGAATGAAATACATGTAGGAATGAGTTTGAATATCTATTGATAGTTGAACCTTCATTCATTATATGTAAACTTTCTTTTATCATAAGTTTGTTATCATAACATCCATAAGTTATTACCAAGAAATCTTCTTGAGAAATTGGGATATGATGATCACGTTTCATTGTAGTATATATAGGAAAGTTAAGTGTAGTTAGAATATTAACTACAGTTCTGTTATAAACTTTCATGTGTTTCAAGATATGTATTAATAAGTTATGGAAAGTCTTGTCTACATAGAGAGTCTTACAGTTACCATATCAGTTGTTAATGATAAATAGGATTTCAGGTTATATCAACATATATTTGTTAGAAATAACTAAGTCTTTTATAAGATCAAATTAAATATCACAGAACTTTATCACTTTATTTGTTGATGTAGTTTATAAGTTTTATAACATTGTGCTAACACTACACTTAAAATTATAAAGTGTGAAGTCTCTACTGTGTATTAAAAGTCATGTCAACAACTTGCTGTTTTTTTCAATTATTACAAATAATCTATTATTAACATGAATGTATATGGAACTGATAGCCACACATTTTTGTATGCGTGTGTGTGTTTATTATAAACAAATAAAGCGCAACTTTATCAAAATTTTCATGTCCAGTCAACACCAGGAGTTTAATGTTTTTCATTCAACTGCTAGATACAAAATCTTGCAGGTTCACAATGTTTGATTGCTAGTTACTACTTCTACCACTAGGATACAAATGATAAATAAAACAAAGTCGAAGCAATGACCTTATAATCCTGGATAGTAAATCATTAGATCTTGTGGCAAATAAATACTCAGCTGATTTTCATTGAAACAAATAGTATATAGTAATATAAATAGTAATGTCTATCAAGTTATCTATTGTTAAATTTTTATAATTGATGAGCCTTTGTTGTGAAAAATAGGTTCTGTACCCAGCTGTTTGACTGTTAAATGTGATAGATCTTTGTTGTGAAAAGTCGGTTGTCTGCTTGGTTTTCCCACCAAGCTATTTACTGTTGTATTTCACATATATGATAGATATTTGCTGTGTAAAATAGTTTTTTTCTACCAAGTTATTTGTTATTAAATTTTATATATTCAGTAGATCCTTGTGGTTGTACCATGTTATTGATTGGTTTTCCTACCCTTAATAGCTAATTATGAACAGTGATTTATACAGATCTTTTTCTAATGTGGTGATTTTAGCCACAGCATAGTAGCTCACAGAATGACTTTTGAGATTTTTTGTTTGTTTGGTCAAGTACAAAATTTTAGCTTATAACTCCAGCATCTATTGTTCAATACGAGATATAAATACAGTATTGGTTTCAGAAGGACAAACCCTTTCAATTGGTATATTTGACCATGTCCAACATCATGTAGATTAATGTATTCTAATCCTGCATGATGAGTTATAAAATTGAACTGAGTGAGTATACGTGTTACATGCTTGATATTACTGGGGCACAAAAATATAGTTAATAGAAATGGGAAAAAATGGTCTCTTAGATTAATTTACTTTAATCCCATCTAAACATATTTCAAGTGCTATTGAGGATACCCTCTTGTTATTGGTTACTAAAGTTTACTTATCTGTAGTAAAAACAGTAATATTTAAAGTTAGAACCTTCATAAAACATTTGTTGAAATCACTGACAGCGTATTTGATGTACTTTCAACTGTTCATTTTATTTATTCAGGTCACATAGAGATGACAAGTATTATCAAAGAATTTTGTTATGTGGACTGTATTCAGCCACTGACTGGCCAGAAACAGGAGAAAAATGTATTAATTTTGAGATGGAAGAAGATGTGTAACTTACAAGTTAAAATGTATTAGTTTTGAGATGGAAGAAGATGTGTAACTTACAAGTTAAAATGTATTAATTTTGAGATGGAAGAAGGTGTGTAACTTACAAGTTAAAATGTATTAATTTTGAGATGGAAGAAGGTGTGTAACTTACAAGTTAAAATGTATTAATTTTGAGATGGAAGAAGATGTGTAACTTACAATCAATAATATTGATCTTATGTATAAATTATAACTTTTTCATTAGACTCTTGATATACAATAGTCTTTCTAACATGACTCACTCGTTTTTCCTAACTCGGTACCAGTTTTTTATTAAGCTATTTTTAAGATGTTAATATTATTAAATGTCAGTCTTGTCAACTTATTCAATAACAGTTTTATTAAAAAGTCAGTTATTCTGTCTTCTAAAGTAAGTAATTACTTTATTGTCAGTCCTGTTATCTAGCTCAGTATCAGGTTTATTTTGATTTTTATGGTGTAAATGCTAATAATGCATGATTATAATTAATTATACTTACCATAAGACATTAGTGATAGATTTGTTACATGTTTCCACTTCACAATAACAGCACTTAGAGGTCATGGGGGCAGCTCTTGCAGGGCAGAAATTTGATGAACTGACTTGTTAGAAATGTGGCATCCTATGACAGTGCCATGTTGAAAGTCACTGAGCTCTTCAGAATGACCCATTGTACTACCAGTGTTTGTCTATGGAGAATGCATGGCTGTGTGCTTGAATTTATGCACCTGTTAGCAATGTGTGTGGCTGAAATAGCAACACCCATTAATTAGAAGGGGTGTCCACATACTTTCGGCCATGTAGTGTATTTGAGATTTAGATAAGTTTCATAAACTGAGAAGTTGTCTGCAAATGAATGATATCTTAAAATACCAGAGAAAGGTATAAAACCTGGTTAAAGATTATTTAATAAGTTAATCACACATAACTTTACTGGTTGTAATATTTATTTGAATTCTATAACTAATTTTAGATAAAACAAATGCCATGGTTTTGGGTTGTTTTTTTTCAGCTTTATTAACATGCCCAGAATTTTTAAGGGGATTTAAAACAATCCTTGACATCCATATGAGGGTCACTGTCCAATTTAATGTCTAAATACAACACCATCAGTTTGGTGTTTTATGAACATAGAAACTTTTACTTTGTCACTGAGAATTTACAATGTCATGAAAAATATTTATTATGATCAAGATCATATGACAATGAGTAGTTTGTAAATAATAAACAATGTAAAATTACAGTATTTTAATGTTTATATCCAGATATAGATTAGTGGTAAAACTGAAGTAACAATATATCCATGAAGTTGAACATTATCATCTAATTTCAGAAAATCATTTACCTTTATCTTAACATGTGTGTGAATAGATTCATGTGATTAAACCATGGACAAAAGATCTGTATCTGAGAAATGTTTAGAGAAAGCAAAAATGGGAGAATCATTGCGGAACATGATTAAAAATGTAATAAATTCATGGAAAATTTCTTCATATCCATATAAATTGAAACCACCTCCTTACAATATTTATAAAAAAATGCATGTATATCTTAAACCCAATCTCTTCCTTTTGTCCACTTTGAGACATTCAAAGTTTCCTTTTCACATGAAAGTAGCAAAGTCAGTACTGTCTAATTATTAAACTGAAATTTAAACACTAACATTAAATTATATCTTAATCCAACTTCTAATAGTTAACAAAGTCCTTTGGATTCCTATTTGTTCATTATGTAGTTTATTTTATCCTACTTCTTGAGACCTGTAACAGTTTGATAATAACCTTCTTGGTACTGTACAACTAAGTGTATAAACTATGCGGACAAAACATAGTTCTTCAGAGATATAGTATTACAGAGAGGTTATGCAGTCATTGTTGCTTGTTTAAATGCCAGAACAATTCTCCAAGATGGTAAGAAAAACAAGATCACATTGGGTTAGCATTGATATAGCATGTTGCCTATAGAGATGTGCAATAATTGTTTCTGGATTCTTTACACAACCTTATAAATACATGTTGACTTCTGATAGTGTTGATTTATGTAGTTGTAAACATGTTTTGGTAAATTTTCATATACATTCACATCGTGTTTCATCATTTTTATTATCCTTCATATTTTCAAGATATTCATCATAATTGTCATTATTAGGTAAGCTTTATTTTTATACAATGATCCAATATGTGTGTATAGTCTTCATTAAGTTTACAGAATAAAAGTGATTTATTATATGATGTAACATATAATTTTAAACTAGTATTAAACTAGTATTGAAATATCCTAACATCTCTGAAATATCCTTTTGTAAACAAGTATTGAAATATCCCAACATCTCTGTACTATACATGGATCTGTAAAGTTATTAAATCATAACTTTTGTAAACTAGTATTGAAATATCCGAACATCTCTGTACTATACATGGATCTGTAAAGTTATTAAATCATAACTTTTGTAACATCTCTGTACTATACATGGATCTGTAAAGTTATTAAATCATAACTTTTGTAAACAAGTATTGCCAGTGTGTATTTATACTCACTATAAATTGTGATGTTATTTGAATAATTAATAACTAATAAAATACAATAAAAACACTAACACCTAGAGTCAGTTCACCATTTTAAGTTTAACAAACACTTCATATTTCTGACCACTATAATCAGGGGTTTATTAACCCTTTCGTGATGGGTTCACTATGAAATATGAGTTTGAATACACATTTGTAAACATTACATATTTATAATCAGTGATGATGAGAAAACCCACTTGTAGAGAAAAATATGTAAAAATGGCTTATTTGGGTTGAGAATTGTAGAGAAAAATATATAAAAATGGCTGATTTGGGTTGAGAACATTTCTTATGTAGAGGAGCAAACAACGTCTTGACCTTCTTCGGTCATTATCAGGTTCACAAAGAAAGAAAGAGGAAACTGACCGATAGCTTACCACATATTTGAAGGGAGTTGGTGTAACTGAATGTAGGAATGTAGAGGGCATGCTTAGATGTTTCATTATATTTATTAATATGGGTATAAAGGTGTTCCTTTGTGTTTGTTTATTTTTGGCTTGAGCTGTTGTATAAGGTCTATACTGTGTAAAAAACTACACTGACAAACATCACACCAACATTATTTATAAAATACAATGTGATAACTGCCACAACTTCTATATTGGAGAAACAAGTAGAAAAATGGAAACCAGATTCAAATAACACAAAAAGTCACCTTCACACGTTTTCAAACACTGCATATCAAACAACCATGGAAAACACCCAAATACTAAATAAAGAAACACATGCAAAATTAAAGAACCCTTACAAAATCTATGGAATAAAACTAAGTTCTATATTTTTATAGAATTGATGGAATAGAACTAAGTTGTTATATTTCTACAGAATCTATGGAATAAAGCTAATTAACTTTTTGGTATCTCCACAGAACCTATGGAATACAACTACATTTTTATATCTGTATAATCGAAGGAACAGGACTAACTAAGTTTTTATATCTCTGAAGAATCGATGGAATAAATAGAATTAAGTTTTTATATCCCTATATAATCTATGAAATAGAATTAAGTTTTTGTATCTCTACAGACTCGATGGAATAGAACTAAACAAGCTTTTATATCTTTATAAAATCTATGAAATAGAACCAAGTTTTTATCTTTGTAGAATTGATGGAATAGAACTATGTTTTTATATTTCTGTAGGATACATGAAATAGAACTAAGTTTTACATCTCTGTGGAATCAATGGAATAGAACTAACTAATAAATAATAACACTGTACTTTTGCAAGCAGAAATTTTTGAACAAGTAAACATTTTTAAGTATTGATATTTTGAATATATTCATAATCTAAAAGTTTAAAGTAAACTTTATCTGGTGCTAGTGATGGATTGTTTCTATTTTTAATATATTTTTGTTTTATTAAGGCTTCAGAATTTTTTTTTTTTCTTTCTGATGTGAAGCTCGCAGGTCTAAAAAGTTTGGAAACCCTGGTCTACTATATGCAGGAATGGCAAAGCAAGTATTCACTTTGGATTAATTATGTCTAATTTCTCACCATTAAAAATACATTTACCAACATTACAGTAACGGTCAACTAATTGTCAACAGTCATGAGATAATTACAAAAAAAAAAGCAAAAGGTAGCTGAGTTTATAGTGTTACAATGAATTTTTATATACCAAAGAAAAAATTAAAAACAAAACCATGCACTGAAATTTAAATTACTAACTTAGGTTTTTTTGAAAGCTTTGCTAAACAACAAACAGCATTATCCAATTTTAAGAACAATACATAGCAATATTTTCTCAGAATAAAACATACAAATATGGAAACAAAATAAACATTTTCAATTTAATCAGTAATTCATAATCATGCCCACTTAACCAAATAAAAAGTTTACATTTTTTTAAGACTAGTCCAAAACTGGGCTAACTGCACTTCCATACACGATCCTTTGCTGTCCTTAACTTTCAAAACCAGAGTACCCTCAACACTTTCACAAACATACTTTCTAGAAGAAAAAGGTAATTTAACTTTGTCCTATTGTCATTAGGCATTTGATTTTTTATTTCTAAAATTCAACTAGGACTATCTGACAATAAACATTCCTCAGCAGACAAACATTTCTTTCTCTAATAAAGAGTAATAATTTCATAAGTTCCTTGCTGCTACTTCAGTCTCATGTCTATATTTATTTACAGTAAATATGACATATTAAATGTTCCCTTACAAAAAGGTAAGGAGTTACTGGTTTCTTTACAGGAACATTAAGTGCACTGCTGTTATTTTCTCTACATCTCTCCATTGATTTACTGTGTCATTTTGTAGCTGCTCAACTTCCTTTACGGTCAAAGCAACATACCTATCACAAAAAGAAACACATTTACCACACGATGATAGTGAATCATGCTCACCATGACCAAGCAGCTGGTGAATGGTTTAGCAGTACCTTCAGTTTATTAAGATAATAGTTGTTAACTAACATTTTGATGTAAATACATCCTTAATGGATGTAAATGTAGATCGTATTGTAAATTGAAAATATTAATAAATTATTGTGTCCACAATTTTTAACTATATGTTCATGTTACTGAAAACCTTTAATCACTAGATTGAGTAAGTTAATCATTTCAAGAAACAAAATGTAATTAAATAATTTAAATATATTAAATTAGTACTGAAAATCATAAAAGCAACTGTTGTAGCACTAAGCACTCCACCAAAATCTACCTTTATTCTACAATGAACATTTAAATACTTTTAACATACACAAGTCCCATAAAACTAAAAACCTATTAAAAATAATAAATATATAGTTAAAACCAAAATAAAAGAACAAACAGATTAAAGATATACTGAACAACAACACAATACAATTAACATCCTACAACTAAATCTCTTTTCAACGATCCACTGTTTCTTAGACATAACAAAAGCCTAAAATAAATCCCATTGCACAGTAACCTTAAACAAAATGATACCATAGGCACTCACAAATATAAATGAATCAAGTGTTTCACCTACCCACAGCACTACAAGTATACAAAGAAAAAATAAAACTTTTAACATCAGACATACCTTTTCGATGTACCATGAAACATATAATTTGTAAAAAACGTAATACTTTATGTGTTGGACAAACAGGCCACTGACATTGTGATCGAGCATATGAACACCTAAACCAGATTAAAATTGTTGAATCAGGATACACCAATAGTAAACATTTCACAATCAGTAACCATACAGTTGAGAACTTTTTAATTCTTGTACTTATTACTTGTTCAATCTATTCTTTTATTTTGATTTGTTAAAATTTACCTCATAATTAATGATGAACACTCTCATTACCTAAAATTTCAAACATAACTTCCCAGAAGCAAAACTTACTTTCCTCACTAAAAGATTAAATTCTTGTCCAAACATCAGCTTTGCTAATCTATCTCAACTTCTTTCTGACCTGCATGAATTCTCTCAAAAATGTAGACTTTTCAAATTTTTTCACAACAAATTCTACCCTCATGAAGATCAACATACATTAAACTTCAAAGCAAGGTCAAGGTTTTCACGAAACACCTCCACCAAAGAAACACATTTACAATTATATTAAAGCATTAGAAAGTGATGTGAAACATGCCTTAAACTATTCCAAACGATGTCATAATAACCTTATCCAAGATAAAAGAACTGTTCTGAATGATCTAAAATCATACGACAATGTTGGATAAACATGACTGTTCAGTTTAAGAATTATTTCATTCATTAAGCAATTTAATATTTAATTATTTTTTGATTTTTGTAACAAGTGTTAAAATTACTTAAAAGCAACAAGTTAGGCATGTTTTATTATGTAACTGTACAACACCTACATCGTGTATGTAGATTAAATGTACCAGGTTTTTGTAATATTGTCAACATCATCTTACACAAAAACTGCTCAATTTTCTTGTGTTATACTGTTGTTACTAGATAGCTAGATATTTGTAGATTTTTTCTGTCAAACATTATTACAACGTGCTTTGTAATAACAGAAATAAAGACGATGAATTTGTCTTTTCAGTGAGTGTTCTAAAAGAACTGAGTTCACCTGTGTGGACTCTGAAAAAGGAGACAATTATTTACAGCTCTGGATTACAACTGTGGTAACCAACAATTATAATAGTAATTTTGAAGGGAATTTCACAGCTTGTATTGTAACAACAGACATACAGAAGAATAATTCATCTGATCAAATATTCTCCAACACAATTAAAAAAAGAAACCTTCCAGTATTTTATACCTAAACAAGCTTTTCCAGGTAAGTTTTATCTTTTATAAAAAGTACACAAACCAAACAGTCCTGGGCAAAACAATTTCTAACATGAACACAGCTTCTTGAACGCTGTTTGCTTTTATTGACCAACAAATAAAGGATACTAGTCACCTTCTTAATGTTACAGAAAACATCGGTAAAAACAGACACTTACTGGCAAACATTCTTCTTTGCACAATGGATGTTTCTTTTCTTTAAACAAATATTCCATTTAATGAAGGTCAAGAAACCCTATAAAATCTGCCTAAACCTTTTAACACTAACTGATTAGCCAGTCTGAACTCTAAACAACTTAAAATTTAATAACAAACATTATCTTTAGGATAAAATACTGCAATAGATACCAAAATATCTCTCAATTATGCCAAACGTTTTGTAGGCCATATTAAAAGTCAACTTCTACAATTAATCCCTGTTACAACTCGTACATGGAAACATCACACAGATGAGATTTTTCATCTGGACAGCCAGTTGTGAATCACTTAAATAATTTATCTCATCCAGACAACATTCACAAAACAATGAAGTTTACCTATAGTTACTCTTTTATCAAACTTACCTTTCTTGATGTGTCTTTAGACATGACAAAATATTTATAGATTAACTTGTACTAAAAACCTACAGGTAGACCACAATACTTCACACTAAACAGGACAGTTTAGTTCTCACATTAAATAAGGAATATCAGTTCAGATAAAACAGACCACAGAAAACATGCCAAGAATCAAAACCAAGCCATGTAACACAAAAGGAAATAAAGATACCAAAACTGACAGAGATAAAACTAACAACATTCAGCAGAAAATATCCTAAAATACAGTAACACTAACATTTCAAATAGAATTCCTATTATTTCTACCTATCACTTTAAACTGAGAAACGTTTCATGAATTCTGAACAAACACTTTCATCATGTACAACTGTAGAATCACCTTAAGTCTTTCGTCTTTACTGTACATGACCCCAAGTTTTTGTGTCTTACATTCAAAATTTTATTAAACTAATTTTTATTATAATATAATAAAATCTTAGCTGATAACCCACACTTCAATAGTATAGGAGTCTTAAGTTCTTAATTCTATTCTTTAATTATTTTTTAAAATCATGTTTCCTCCAGCATGAAACATGTTTTTCTAATTACTTTGTCCACTACTCCTTCAAATTATAAAAGAAAATGTAGATTACTCACTATAAATTCATCATAGTTCAGACAAACTATAATTTTTATAGCCTTCAATTCTGTTTGGTTACACAGCTACTGAACAGAAAATCAGACCCCTTCTGCTACACCCACTTATTGCATTGTCTCCTTCTGCTACAGCCACTTATTGCATTGTCTCATTCACAATTTAATAGTTCTCTCTTACATTTAATTATAAATTACCCATAACCAAAAGTAAGTGAATGTTTTAACCTAACAAATGATATATTGTTTTACATTGTATTCTACATGAATAATTGTCAATGGCACTTATAAATTTGTTTCCCATAGGAATCACAACACTTAGTTTGGATAAATTTAAAATGACTCCTTGTCACATAGTAAGAAAGACAGAAGATTTATGATTATTAAAGACAATTGTCTACTTTTTGCATGTTATTGCATGAAACTTACATTGTATATGATGTATTCAAAATAAATACTCAATATATTCACAGACAAGTCTTTTAGTTTATTAAACGTATTTCATGAAAGACAATGTTAACTGAAAGACTGCCAAATTTTGTGAAGATATGCACACTATAATGAAACATAGAAGTATTAAATCTATACAGACTTTAAACTATAACAAAGAGGTCATGTGGTCAGTCACACTGACCAAGTCCTCATCAAGAGAATTAAACATATTTCCTGAAGTTCTCAATGCTTCCCTCTGGAAAAAACAGAAATCCAAAAGATAACCTTGTGAATTACAACCCGTCACACAACAGTTGTCATCAATGTAAAAAGCTTGTTGTCAAACCTACAAGTTCATAAAAACTATTCTTTTTTCTGATAAGAATAACCAGAGATTTTAAAATTTCTGAAGAAATTCCTTGTGGAACACGAAGTGTAAACAATGCAATTACCTGTCTGTAGAACAGACCCAAATGACTCTTTAGAGAATATTTCAACCACCACAAGTCTTCTATCAATACTGAAAAAGGTCTCCCTGTTGATCAACACTACAACCAACCTGGTCATTCCATGAACAATGTTACTTTCATTCACATTGAATCCAGTTCTGAGACTAAAGCTAATAAAACAAGCTTATTAGATTGCTAATCTAAATGCTTTCAAACCTTGTTGAATGAATAGATTGTGGAATCTGTAATCTCTGATCATCACTTTGGTCTTTATCAGAAAAATAGTTTATATATTTTAATCATGTACTGTGAATTTTCAATATTTAATCCTGATATTTCTAAAACCATTTCTTAATGATAATTTTCCATGTCTGTCATCATAAACTGATCTGCTTAAGATTTCTTTCTCTTTCAATCTCCTTTAGTCATCATTCCTATGGTTTCCCATTTCTAAAACATCTATAAAACCTTTCTACATAACACTCTCCTTTCCAGACTTGTTGCACTGAAAAAAATTAAACACATCTGCAACAAAACATCAAAAACTATACAGAAACAGTTCCTGAAGACCCGAGGTGATCCTTCTGACATCACTCTATTAATATATCATTCATTTGTTACACCACCATTCCCAGATTGCCCTCCTGACATCACTCTATTTATACATCATTCATTTGAAGAACCCATGTGACCCTCCTGACATCACTATTTATATATCATTCATTTGTTACACCACCACAAATGACCTTTAAGAGAAAGGTAAACCTTTCAAAAAATGGGTTAGAGTTTTTCCCATTTCATATTAAAATTTATTGAACCCACATACTTTGTGATATCATGAATGTCTCTCACCACTATGTATTCTTCAGTGTGTTTTTAATTCACTCTTCCTTACAAAGCATTCTCCACACACTGTACAAATGCAAGGTTTTTCCCCAGTGTGTATTCTTTAATGTGTTTTTAAGGTACTACTTCCACCAAAGTGTTTTCCACAAACAGACTGTAAAATTTCTATACAGTATTGTTTGTGTTTTTAGTTTATTATTTATATGAAAGCACATTTTCCACTCACTGTGCAACTGTAAGGTTTCTCCTCAGTGTGTATTAATTGATGTATTTTTAAATTACCCTTTGTTCCAAAATGTTTTTCACAAACATCACAACTGTATGGTTTCTCTACAGTGTGTGTTCTGTGATGTATTTTTAAGGTACTATTTGTTCCAAACTGTTTTCCACACACTGTACAACTATAAGGTTTCTGCCCAGTGTGTATTCTTTGATGTTTTTTCAAGTTACAGTTTGACACAAATTGTCTTGCACACACTACACAACTGTAGGGTTTCTCCCCAGTGTGTATTCTGTGATGAATTTTTAATTCACTGTTAGTTCCAAAGTGTTTTGCACACACTGTACAACTGTAAGGTTTCTCCCCAGTGTGTACTCTTTGATGTTTTTTTAAGATACTATTTGTACCAAACTGTTTTCCACACACTGTACAACTGTAAGGTTTCTCCCCTGTGTGTATTCTCTGATGTATTTTTAATTCACTATTTCTACCACACTGTTTTCCACACACTGTACAACTGTAAGGTTTCTCCCCAGTGTGCATTCTTTGATGTTTTTTTAAGGTACTATTTAAACCAAACTGTTTTCCACATGATGTACAACTGTAAGGTTTCTCTCCAGTGTGTATTCTGTGATGTTTTGTTAAATCGCCATTTGTTCCAAACTGTTTTCCACACACTGTACAACTGTAAGGTTTCTCCCCAGTGTGTACTCTTTGATGTGTTTTAAGCTATTATTTGTAACAAAGTATTTTCCACACACTGTACAACTGTAAGGTTTGTCACCAGTGTGCGTTCTTTGATGTTGTCTTAAGTGACTGTTTCTCCCAAAGTGTTTTCCACAAACAGAACAAAGATACAATTTCTTTCCTGACTGTATAATCTTTTGTTGTTTTAGTTTATCACATGTTTCTCCACATTGTTTATCATCACACTGTGTTGTTTTAGATCCATTCATGTTGTTTCCACTTAACTTTGTTTCTCTACTAATATTGTTGTTTGGTGATTTTATGTCTTCTGTAATGTGATCTTCTTGTTCTATAACATAACCAGGAATTTGACTTCCATAACAGCTGTTCACACTGGTCTTTATATCTGAAACAGACATATGATGTCAGAAACTAGTTAATTATAAATATATACAACATGATATTTTAACATATTTTAATGTTTTAATATAATCAACACAAATTTCACAATAAAAAATTTTACATTGTATAAAAAACATTTCCACTTAGATGAGGATAGCACTGAAAACATTAACTGTTGGTAATGTACCATGTTGAAGAGGGAATTTTTATTAGATAGTCTAAAGTGTAGAGATATGATAGTACAGTGTAACAAACAATACTTTCAGCCAGTAACTTTCTGAATTAACTGTTACATATGTTTTGTATTGAAGTGGTTGATAATCATGAAACCTTCAAATGCTTTGTGTATTTTAACATGTTAATTAACATTTATACTTTATAACTTCTCTTCAAAAGTTCAATATGTATTAAATAAGTATTTATAAATTCCAAGACATAGACTAAACTAAAATGTGATGTTTAAGTCTATAAGTAAAGGGAAGCTTTACTGATTCTTACACAATTGTTAAATATCAAAGAAAGATTTTAATTTTCTGCATTCTTTGGTGCATTATTTAAATAAAATCTATTTAGTGTACTAGTACCATTAGTTTTATAACATAGACTTAAATTTCATTGGCAATGGTCATCAACAAAACAAGAGGTTACAGGTGATATATTTATTGTTTTATATGTAGATTCTTCATTATCGTGAAAGTAGTTAAAGCCTTACAATCAGAAATTTATTAGGTTATATTAAGTAAGTTAATGAATAATAATAGTTATAATTCTTCACAAGTGATTTACAATTGTTATAATAAGATTATATACGGGTGAAAGGGTAATAACACTATAAGATCAGATATAAACAGATATATACAGTTAGGAGCTATACAATATTTAACAAAACAAGTTTCATGTTTCAAGTTATAGCTATTCTAGAAAGAAAAACAGTAATTTAAGTTTATTTCATACTCTATCACTATTGTAACATCTGTGAAATTGATAGTGTATACAGTTGAGGTATAATACAATAACAGATAAATTACAGGATTTTAAGATGAAGGAATTATTTTTAATCATAAGAAAATCACTGTACTATTAGTACACACTTACTCTGTATGTTCTTGGATAGGTTTCAGTAGAAATACCTAATTACAAAATATGATTTTTTTGGGGCATGTGATATTTACTGAAACATTGCTAAGTCTCGTGAAAACAGATTAAAAATTATAGTATAGAAACTTATGTGTACTTTAGGGATACAAAGTTAATTGTGCCAACAATGGTAACTGATGAGTATTGAAAAATGCATGTTTTAGATGAAGTTTGTACTTACCAGATGTTCTTTCTAACCAAGATTCAATATCTCTTTCATATTCAGTTTCTGTTTTCACATTCATAACATTATAGCATGAACCATCCTGGTCCTCATCATCACTGTAACTGAACTTAGAAATGACATCATCTTGTAGCAGATCACTAGGCTGTTCCATTTTCACTTCAACAAGTATGTTCTAGAAGCAAATAACACAATAAAAACTTAACAGAAATGACAACCAGTGTTATCATCTCCACAGCTCCCTAATTTGAAACATGAATACAGAATTAACCTTCTTGTGATGGGTCATGGGTCAAAGGCCATGTTATCGCATTTGCTAACTTGCCTTCAAAATTTTATTGAACTTCCATATTATAAATTTATGATAAGTTTAGAATTAAATTGTAGAGCATAATTCAAGTTTTAATATATAAATGTGATAATTTCTTAATTTAAATGCAAATATTAAAATAACACCTAAATATAAATTTTAGTGAGTCATGTGGTATGTTTAATACAGCACTGTTTAAAATTAAATGTTCATGATGTCAAAATACTTAGTCTATAGTTTTGACCAAATTACGAACTCAAGTTAGCAATAGTGACAAGCTATTTTTAAAAACATTCCTTTATATAATTCTACTACAATACATGGCACTTGAATAACCACTCAACAGCTCAATGTCCCCCAAGTGGCTTTCTAAGCCATTTTAACCTGTAAAAAGGCTATCACATTCTTTCAATCTAAGATTTCAAGAAAGTGCGTTGTGTCTCTAGTCTGCTCAAAAATGTATCACACAATGGCTGGTATGAGTATTATCACTGATAAGTAGTGATAACACCCATATCAGCAGTTCTGAGATACATTTTTATTTCAAGTGGGTTTCTCATCATCAAGAAATAGTCTGCTTAAAGTCTCCTAGTTCTTTTTAGACCAAAACACAGTTACCGAGCTTAATAAATTATAGTGGAATTCAACAGCATCACTGTAGTCCCTTACAATTCAATGGCATCACTGTGGTCCCTTACAATTCAACGGCATCACTGTGGTCACTTACAATTCAACGGCATCACTGTGGTCACTTACAATTCAACGGCATCATTGTGGTCACTTATAATTCAACAGCATTATAATTTTTTAGTTACATTTATGTAAGACTATAAAAATGTCTGCTTGATGTTCTCCACAAATACAAAATTTTAAAAGGCTTAGCAATGTATGCTCAGCACCAACCGAAGTTTAAAGATCATGGCCAAAAGAGATAATTGTTTGCTTTACTTTTCTATTTATTGTTTTATATTTTAAGAAAAATAAATTTCATAACTTTTTAAAAATAGTGGTAATCTATATACATATGTCCTGTATAATACAAAATACTAGTCCACTGAAACACAACCAAGACAAGGTCAATTTTATACTACCGGATATGGTAACATGAGTGCACGTGCATCACATCAATGCAAGTTATGTAATGTTAGCTAGGGATGACCACAAGGTCAATATAATAAATATATAACATTATGAGACTTAAGCTACTTAGATTAAACATTTGTATTTTCATGTTATAATCTGTAGTCATTCTGGGATGAAAAAAAAATTATATTTCTTAATTTTTTTATGGTGATTACAAGGATGGTCAGTTGATAGAAAATAAAATATAGTATTAGTGAAACAAACACCTGAAATGTATTTAGGAGGTTTTAGAGTATATAAATAATATTTGAGATTTTGGGCGTGAAGAACAGTGTTTTTTAATCACGACACGAAATAACTTACTGCTTGGACTAGTAACCAAGGAGACCCAAAATTTTCATAAACAAATCTTTCATTTAAAAAAAATCTGACTTTTCGTTTTCCAATAACTTCTAATCTTTACTAAAAGTCTTCCAAATTTTATGAAGGTACACACTGTATAAAAAGTTAGACAGTAAATACCTAACATGTACAAATGTGTATATGAACACATATATTATACTAGGCCCATTGTGAAAGACTGAAACAAAAAATTATTCAAAAAGAAACACCCATTAATCACTTTTATTAATACGGACCAGAAATTACTCTAAATCAGGGGTCAACAAACTACGGCCCTTGAGGTCATATTGTCCAGCCCGCCAGCAGCTAGCCACTTGGAAATAAAAAGTGACATTTCATCAAATGTCCGACTGTCATAACAAAATAAATCACACTAATGGTCGCTTTAAGCTGGCAAACACAAGACATTATGATAAACAGAAACAAGGCTGTCATGTGCATTTTTAACCAATAGGAAAATTCTTCTTTCATCCTTGCTGCCCGTTTATTCAAATCGAGGCACGTATCTATGAAAGCATTGGGATTTCGAGAACAAGTACAGACTTAACCCTCATCCTATCGACTCATCTCGTAAATTCAGCGACCTTGAGTTACTGCTTCAGCAAGCTCATTTCTCTTTGTAGTGGAGTTATGCGCTTTTCGTAACTCGTTCTTAGGTGAGTGTAGTGGCAAACATACATTTCAATATATTTTGTTTGTGCATTCTTGGACCAGTACAATACTTTTCTCACAACGTTCTGTATTTTTCATTTTCAAATACTGTTTTTTTCACCCACCGTTATGACTGCTTTTAAAGAAGAAAAGTGGCTTCCGAGTGTCATGTTTTCAATGAAGAATGGGGAGAAAAGTACTTCTTTTTGGAAACAAAAAACCAGAAAGCTATTTGTGTGATATGTACCAAAAGTGTTGCCATTTTGAAAGAGTACAATCTTCGGCGTCACTATGAAACAAAACAACTATCAACATATATAAATTTTCAGGAAAGTTCCGTTCTGAGAAATCTGAATCCATGAAACGTATTTTTGAATCTCAAAAGAATCTCTTCATGAGAAAGTTTGCTGAAAATGGATCTGTCACTCGTACAAGTTACAAAATAGTGCATAGGATGGCAGAGCGAGGAAAACCTTTTGCTGACGCAACTTCATCAAAGAGTGTATGATGGAAGCAGCAAATGTGTTGTGACCTGAAAATGCCAATTTCTTTGAAAGTATCAGCCTTTCAGCAACTTCAGTCGTACGGAGAGCAGAAGAACTTGGAGAGAACATTGCATTACAGATATGCCAAAAAGCTAGAAACTTCCTGTGGTATTCTCTGGCACTGGATGAGTTTACTGATCTTCGAGTATGTCAAACTTCTCATCTTCATTCGTGGAGTTAATTTGGACTTTCAGATCATGGAAGAGTTGGCATCAGTTTGCAGCATGCATAGAAGAACTGGAAAAGACATTTTCATGGAAGTGCATAAAACTTTGCAAGACTATAACCTTCAGTGGAATCAGCTCAGAGGTGTAACAGTTGATGGAGGAAAAAACATGGCTGGAGTAAAGAAGGGTCTGGTGGGGCTGATCAGGAAACAGTTGGAAGATCTTCAACTCCCAAGCGCTCTGTTCATACACTGCATCATACATCAGCAAGCACTCTGTGGAAAAGACTTAGATATTTCTTGTGTACTGAACCAGTCATTTCTGCAGTGAACTTCATTCAGGGTCATGAACTTTATCATCGCCAGTTCAAGGCGTTTCTTGAAGAAATTGATTCGGATTTCTGTCACTTGCCTTATTACACGGCGGTGAGGTGGCTCAGCTGCGGTAAAGTCTTATCTCATTTTTATAAGCTGAGAAGAGGAATAGATATATTTCTTATCGAGACATCTAGAGCTGATCCACTTCTGTCGGATCCAACCTGATTGTCAATGTTGCCATTTTTTGGTTGATATCACATCCCACATGAATGAATTGAACTTGAAACTTCAGGGGAAAAATAACCTTGTCTGTGATCTCTATAGAATCATTAAAGGATTTCATAGAAAGTTGTCATTGTTTGAAGCACATTTGGAAGGAGGAAACCTCTCATTTTCAGAGTTTCAATGAGTTTCATGCTCAAATCACAGAAGATGTCAACCTGATGTTTCAGAAAAAGATTATTAGTGATTTAAATAAATATATTTTGAGAGATTTTCGGATCTCGGTAGAATCGAAAGTGACGTTCTCCTTTTTCAGAATCCTTTTCATTGTGTCATTGATGACGTGCCAGTGGAACTTCAGCTGGAGGTCATCAATTTGCAAAGAAATGACCTGTTGAAAGCAAAACACAAAGAGGGCAACTTATTGAATCATACAGCTGCATACCTGAAGATGATTTTCCAAAGCAGAAGCAGTTCACATCTGGTATGGCATCAATGTTTGGAACAACTTATGTCTATGAACAAGCATTTTCAAAAAATGAAGTATGTGAACTCGGTACATCGATCAAGGTTGACTGATGAACATTTGAAAGCAATTCTAATGATTGGATGCAGCAATTCAAAACCGAATATTAAAGATATTTCGAAAGCCAAATGCCAATTTCATAAATCTCACTAACTTTTTTGCAGTTCAGTAAAATTCAGATATGTACTCACTATGTGCAATGTGACAATTGTTTCTGCTTATGTCACCTTCTTTGATAACCTTCTGGTAAATAAAAATGTTGGTTGTATTTCTGTTTGTTTTTTATTATGTGTGTGTATGCTACTCCCACATGGCTAATGTGGCATCCTAAACTTAGTGTTAAGTCTTTTACAGAGAGCTTTCGTTCTAGCTTATGAGTATTGAACATAATGATCATGCGGCCTGTGCTTCTCATTCCCAAAGTAATCTGGCCCCTGTGAAAAAAGTTTGGTGACCCCTATTCTAAATGAAACATTCAATTAGCACTTTCTTAATACACCAGAAAAAAAATTAATCTACAAAAGAGCACACAATAACAACTTCCTTGTTTAAACAGACAAGAAATTACTCAAATTAAACATCAAATAATGACTCTCTTATTTACCCAAATTGAAAGTAAAATACTGAGCTTCCTATAGATATCCTACTGCAGCAAAGCATCATGGGTATCTACAGAAAACATTGGGTAATAAAGAAAATGTTAATTTATGAAACAATTCAACTATCTTTACTCTTCTCACATAATAACTAAACTTCCACACTGAACACTTAGACTAATACTAAAGCTATAAAATAAGCACTCTTCAGAAGACGCTTAAACAAACCTTATGAAAAAATGATAAAGTGAAGTTACAACAATGTTAATAATCACTCTATAAACATTAAATTACATGCAACTAGATACATGTGCATGTAGTAAACCATGAGGCTCCACATAAACCACAGACAACATTACAATAAGTGGGTGTGAATCATTACACAATCACAATTACTTGTAAGGTAGTCAAATAAACTTAAAAACTACCCTACACAAAGTTAACCTAAGAAGGTCGAAATGTTGTTCTGTATTTTCTTTCAGTTAAAGTTTTAATAAATATACCAGCTGTCTTGAGATACTTTTTACTGTAAGTAGGTTTCTCATCATCACAAATGATATATTTCATAATATTACATGGATTTTATTATAATATTCAAAGCTAGTTGAACAGTATTAAATAGAGATAAAGAACAAATGGGTGATCTTATTATAAACCATCAAACTAATACAAAAACATATAAATTCATATTCTTATTGACTTTTTTACTTTTCCTTCAGTTGTCTTGAATGGTGAGAATTTTGTTAACAATATTTCAGGAAAACCATTTGATTTTAAAAAACTTCCAAAGAACAATCCTCATCTCCATTAAATCACCAAAGTTGTTACAAATACACCAACATTTTTTCAATTGGCTAAAACATAGCCCTCTTCATGGCCCATGGTGGAAGGTTCTAGAAAATGACATTGCTCACAAAGTAGAGCATATTCAAAAATACACATGGCTTAGGAACTCGTGAAACACAATTAAACTATTCAAACTACAGTTCCAATCCCCATAAATAATACCAGTAACATACAAGTGACTGTCCAGTAAAGCCACCCTATTACCCATGACTATACAAATCTCAAAACATTCATAAAGCAAAATCCACGATTTTCACTGTGTATTCATTGGCTATTATTACTAATTATATACGAAACAAAGTCCATAAAGACAGAGTTACACTACATACTGTCTTTAATAACTATAAAAAGTTTAATTACCTCACTTATCTGATGTTACATATTCACATTTCCAAGTGATAGTACATCAATTTTACTGTATTGGCAATATCACAGCTGTAATAAGTGTATTCACAACAATGTAGCAAACTTATAGTGAGATTCTTCAGCTTGTGACTACAAACATGTCATTACTAATTACATACCAAACAAACAAAGTCCATAAAGACACAGTTACACTACATATTATCTTTAATAACTATAATAAGTTTAATTACCTCACTTTTATCTGATGTTACATCACACTTTTCTTCTTGTTCCTCTCTTGTTATATCAAACTTCATAACTGTACATAGAGAACTTTCTTCTAATGAATCAGCTGGAACTAGAAGTACAAATAATGTAGGTTTGTCTATAACAACATTTGATATAATTTGTGTTTCAATACATTATAACCAAATTAACGTTATGTTTTAGAACTACAAGTCTTCTATAATTTCTTACACGATACATAAATACATTCTAAAAGGTTCATTGGTTTGTTATGAAAGTATTTGTGCTGCACCAAATACAAGTTGTAAAAAATAATGTTTGGTGTAACATGAGTGATTCAGACAAGGTTTGTATAATATGCGATAGTAGGGATGTGTTAGTACTATAGTGTAATACTCTGATTTTAAAATATATTCATGTACCCTCTCTTTTCTAAACTTTTATGATATAGTAGGGATGTGTTAGTACTATAGTGTAATATGTGATAGTAGGGATGTGTTAGTACTATAGTGTAATATGTGATAGTAGGGATGTGTTAGTACTATAGTGTAATATGTGATAGTAGGGATGTGTTAGTACTATAGTGTAATATGTGATAGTAGGGATGTGTTAGTACTATAGTGTAATATGTGATAGTAGGGATGTGTTAGTACTATAGTATAAAATGTGATAGTAGGGATGTGTTAGTACCATAGTGTAATATGTGATAGTAGGGATGTGTTAGTACCATAGTGTAAAATGTGATAGTAGGGATGTGTTAGTACTATAGTGTAATATGTGATAGTAGGGATGTGTTAGTACTATAGTGTAATATGTGATAGTAGGGATGTGTTAGTACTATAGTGTAATATGCGATAGTAGGGATGTGTTAGTACTATAGTGTAATATGTGATAGTAGGGATGTGTTAGTACTATAGTATAAAATGCGATAGTAGGGATGTGTTAGTACTATAGTATAAAATGTGATAGTAGAGATGTGTTAGTACTATAGTGTAATATGTGATAGTAGGGATGTGTTAGTACTATAGTGTAATACTCTGATTTTAAAATATATAAACAATTCAAACTTTTATTTCATAATTTTCAAAAATGTTCTTAGATGTAGTTGTTAACTACACCAATATAAATAATTTTCCTACTTATGTAATTCTGTGCACTAGAAATTTCATTAACTTGTCCTCAAAGAAATCTGTTAAAAGTTTTAACTATTTCTAATGATAAATTGATTTATTTGGCTCTATGGGTTCCACTAGTAAAAGTTAAAAAATTCCATTAGAATATACTGTCAGCACATGAAAGTTGGAAACAGCCAGATTATGTTTCAATTACAATTGCAAGTAAGACTATTAGGTAATTTATTTCATACTCAGGAATAAAAGTGATGAGCTATGTGCCAGTAGCAATGGTGACATTTTGGAGAGAAAAATAAATCTACAAATAAAATGTTTGATTGTTCATAAACACATAAAAGGTTCTCTGTGCTCTGCCCAGTTGTATACTTTATATTTACTCCAAGTTTGTTCAGTGTTGTAAACACATAGAACAGGTACTCTGTGCTGGTTGGTTGGTTAATTTGGTGTTTTATGGTACAAAGCAGCTAGGCCTATCTCTGCCAAACATCTGGTAAAAAGTTAAAATTAAATTTAGTACTAAACTAACGTGGCAGGGGTTCAGTTTAGAGAGAGAGAAATCAGAAGAGTTCTCTCTCCAACTGGGGTGTTCAGGAACTTTGTAGTTCCTCTTCGTCCCCTTTCGTGGATTGTTACTAAGATTAAGTGGTGTTTTTTTTTTAATTATTATTTTAATAAATTAATTATCGTTATTATTCTTGACTTTTTGGGTGGAGAATGTCTCACTAAATGTTCTTTTGGGTGGAGGCAAAGGCAGCAGAGGAAAGAAAGGCCGGGACCTGTCCCGAAAAGAAAAAAATTGGGCAGATGTGAACGTGAATGTAATTCATTCAAATTCAGATCAAATCAAACGGCCCGGTTCTGGGTCTGGCAAAAAGGTTGCCTAGGCTGGGATCTAGAAATCCAATGCCTGAAGAATTTGATGTGGGGGGAAACGGGAGTGCCCCGAGAAAACCCACTTTCACACCCACAGGCCGAAAGTTTTGCCTGTCGTGTGCCCTGTACCTGAAAAAAAGGAATTCATGTTAATAACATAGATTATATTTATTTAGATTCTTTGTTGAGTGGATTGTGATTCTTGAAATATGTTGTAAGGTGATATGTATTTCGTTGGTGCACTTGATAATTTGTGTAGTGATGCCGTTAGTTTGTTTCTATTTTCTGCTTTTAGATAATATTTGAGAGAAAGTTCTGTTATTCTGTCTCTTATAGTTGGTAAATTACTAATTTGGTGTAGATAATTTGTTGGTAAAAGATGGTAAACTGAATGCGGATTTTAATATTTTGTTTTGTTGCACTTGGATTTTTTGGAGTGTGTTGTTTGACATATTGTATGTTACTTGACATCCGTACTCTATTAGTGGACGGATGTAAGCCTTGTATATTTGTATAATTGTGTTCGGTGCGCATTTCGATTGTTTACCAGTTATACTCTTTAGATATGAAATCCTTTTTCTGATTGATGAGTGTATATTGTTTATGTGTTTTTTCCATGTTAGTTTTGTGTCGAAAGTGACGCCAAGGAATGTGATGTTTTTGCTCATGTTAATGGTTGTGTTTCCAAGTGATAGTTTTATTTTTCTAGATTTTTTCTTTGCTTCTTTAGTTTTCTATAGAAGGTAATTGCTTGTGTTTTTGTCGGATTTAACACGACCCTCCACTTGTTGCTCCATGTTGAGACGTTGTTTAGTGATTCTTGTACACGAGACATGGCCATTACTGGGTTTCTAGAGGTGCTCCAGATTGCGATGTCGTCTGCATATTGTGAATTGTGTGTGTATGTTAGATTTGGAAAAGGTATGTCACTGACGAAAATTATGTATAGAAGTGGAGAGAGGACTGATCCTTGGGGCACTCCTGCCGTTATATTAAATAATTTGGATATGGTTTTATTGACTTTTACTTGTGCTGTTCTATGGGTTAAAAAATTTGAAATCCATTTGACTATCGTAGGATTTATTTGTAGGTGATTTAGTTTGTATATGATGGTGTTGTGCCAAACGCTGTTGAATGCTTTTTTGACATCTAGGAATACCCCCGATGGTTACTTGATTGTTGTTGTAAGCTTTGTAGATTGATTCGGTGAGTCGTGTGAGGTGATCTGTTGTTTGTCTATTTTTTCTGGAGGCATTTTGAGATTCTGGAAGGATGTTGTTTGATTTGCAAAAATGGAGGAGACGGTTGGAGATAATTCTCTCCATCAGTTTGCCAAGGCAGCTTAACAGACTGATGGGGCAGAAATTATCTGGATTTGTTCTGTTAGTTTGTTTCTTGGGGATCGTAGTTATGATGGCTTTTTTCCACGTGTCAGGGTAATACCCCGGTCGCTAGTGAAATGTTCATGATGTTTGTGAGGTGTTGTAGTAGGAGAGTGGAGCTTTTTTTGAGAATAATATTTGGTATTTGGTCATGTCCGGGGGAAGTGTTCTTCAAGTTTTTGATATTAATCTTTAGTTCGGATATGGTTATTTTTCTATTGATTGAATTTGAGTATGCTTCTAGTGTCTCTCCGGGAAATCCTGGTGAGAATGAAGCTTGGTTTGTATTTATGTAGTTGTTGACATGGTGTTGGTGTTGTGTGTCGAAATCTACTGAGTTTAAATGGCTAAAAGTGGATTTGTAATAGTCAGCTAATAAGTCAGCTTTCTCTTCGTCTGTCCTTGCGATTTTATTGTTGTGTGTGATGTGTTGTAGCATGTGATTTGTGTTTTTGTCTGAAGCAATACTCTTGAATTTTTTCCAGAATTCTTTTGGATTGTTCTTGGTTTTTTCTAAGTTTTTGCAGAAGTTATGCCAATTGTTTTCTCTGACTTTTTTTAATTTCTTGTTTAATTTTTGTATTTGTTCTATTGACTTCTGTTTTAATGTGTGGATCGCGTGTGATGTAGTGTGTTCGTCTTAATTGTCTGTGTTTGATTATTAGTGCGTGAATTTCTGGTGTTAGAGTCCATTGAATAAGTGATTGTTTTCTTTTCGATTTAGGAATTGTGTTTTTTTAATGGCTTTCTTTATGGCTTCTGTAATTTGATCAACATAGTTGTCTAGTTCTGTTTTGTTATTTACATGTTCGATTGGATGGGGTAGGTATGAGTCCAGAGAGGCATTAAAAGTGAGCCAGTCTATTTCAGTGTAGGTGTATGCGGAAGGAGTCACGTACGCCACAGCAGGGTGGCGCTGGTGAATCATACATGACATGGGGAAGTGGTCACTGGTGATTTCATCATGCACTTTAAAGTTAGATATTCT
The DNA here is from genome assembly GCF_004210375.1 of Tachypleus tridentatus. Lineage (NCBI taxonomy): Eukaryota > Metazoa > Arthropoda > Merostomata > Xiphosura > Limulidae > Tachypleus > Tachypleus tridentatus. The sequence continues at coordinate 164,604,738 of NC_134833.1, read as the reverse complement.
GTTAACCATGTCCTTGGGTGCGATGATGAAATCGAGTACATCGTATGAGCCGTTAGCGGCTGAGAAGTGTGTAGGTGTATTGTTATTAATTAAGTGCATTTTATTGCTAGAGATAAAAATTTTTATGCACGATCCTCTGCGTGTGTCTCTGTTACCCCTTAATTCTGTGTGCGGTGAATTAAAATCTCCAATAATAATTGGTTTAGGTTTACGATTAACATATTTTTGAAGGAAATTAATGTCGATATCTTTGGTTGGTGAGCAATATATGGCTAGAATCGGAATAGTTAGCCGGTTGTTAAAGTGTATATTACAAAAAATGGTCTCATTAATGTCAGATTTAAATGAATCTTCAATCGAGATTAGATGCGATATTTTTGTACTAAAGTAAGTTATTACACCTCTGTTTTCTGAGTGAGGTATGCTGTGTGAGATGAATCCGGGGATTGTGGTGTTTTGTTTCTCTGTGCAAAGTGTTTCTGAAACGATGATTATGTTGGCGTTTATATGTTTGTTTATGTTGTATATTTCTATCCTTTTGTCTTTGAGATTTCCTTGGCAGTTGATGTGTAAGATTTTAATGTGTTGTATCATTGTGTTGTTTTATTTCCCTTGCGTGAATTTTGAGTGAAAGATGGTGTGGTTTGAGGTGAGGAAGGTTAAAATAATGACTTGCAAGGCTGCAAACAGCCTTGAGTGACTCGTTAAATTTAGTAATTTAAAAAAAATTAAATTTAGTAAAATTCATAAAAGGAATTTAAGGTAAAACAAAACAAAGTTTAAAAAAACATAAATAACATAAAACCAATGTTTACATCTTGTCTACAATGTTATGAGAAAAACTACAGTAATAGAAGTCATAGGACTTTCTGTACCATAACTGTATGTATCATAACTTGCCAGGAAGACTAACAGGTAAGTTCAAAAACCACCATCAGTCACCTGAAGTTGGCCTTTCCAATCCTGGTTTTGAGAGATTTAACATTACGGCCATTTTATAATTTCAAATCAAACTAGATGGACTTTGATTCTTAAAAGGAAATCACATAAAAAGAAGATCTAATCCCTAAATTAAAAAACTTAAATGGCATTAAAAAGATTAATGGCCTTTAAAAAACTCAAGATGGACAGTGTCACCATCACCAATAACAGTCTTACATTATGGACAAACCTTGGGACAGAACCTGTATAAAATGGTGCCATTGTTGAGAGTCATCACGATGGTAAGGAAGTAAAATGTGGCTTATTCTGATCTCAGTGTTACACAGACTACACATTGGTGCATCACTTCCAGATAAAAGAAAATGATGAGTTAAAAAACTGTGACCAATGCACAGTCCAGTTAGAACAACTACCTCTTTGTGATCCTTACAGAAGAAAAACGACCAAAGTCCAATATCGGGTTTTATTTGGAAAAGCTTGTTTTCCCATCACTCACTCCAGGTCGACTGCCAGCTGGCATGGAGCCAAGCCTTGAATTACAGGACCACAGTCCATGTATGGAACAGTCACAGCAGTGATGGTGCCAAAGCAGATAGATTTAGCTGCGGTGTCAGCAAGCTCATTCCCATGAATATCAACGTGGCCCTGTATTCAGAAAAACTGGATAGAAGTAGATGTTAAAGAGAAATGGGCCAGTTGCTTTTGAATATCAGTGACAACAGGGTGTGAACTAACAAGCAATTCCAGGGCCAGTAGAGAACTAAGCGAGTCAGTATAAATAGTGCAATTTCAGTACTGCTTAGCTTCTATGTGATACAGAGTAAGAGAAATGGTGTACAGTTCAGCAGTGAACATAGAAGCTGTTGAGGGGATTGTTTGCACAACCACGGAACCACAACAAACCATGGCAGAGCCCACACAGTCACCTGTTTTCAAACCATCCATATTAATAGGAATGGAAGGATGGTTTGAAAGATGTTCAGCAAAATAACAGACAGTATTTCCAATCGGGAGTGTCTGCTTTTCTCAAATGAATTAAAGATAGGTCACTTTTGAGACTGTGAAAAGCCATGGTTGGATGGGCTAATCAATGGATACAGCAACGTTATCCAAGAACAGACCCAATTCATCCAATTGTGCCTGGATATGAAGGCCAAAAGGAGCAATGGCAGATTGTCTGTTCTGGAAAAGTATGGCCCACTGAGGAAGGAAAGCACAACCCCAAGTGGGATGCTTTGACAAGAAACGAAGTATCCAAGCATATAGTAGAGAAGTTGCTGGGATCTTTCCCAGCTTACAGAAAGGTAGGACAATAGCCTGCAGGAAAAATATTCTCCTGTCAGATCTGGTTAAAAACAATTAGAAGGATATCAAGAGCAACAGAAGATAGATAGTGCAGCATGTCATAGTGTACATCATCAGGTCCAACAGATGTACTGCCAGACCGATGAAGGGCCAGTTTCAATACCACCAGTGTAAAGGGATGATTATAGTCATAGAGACAATCATCAGATCAAAAGGAAAGAGGTGACTGCTCTGCTCAAGTTTTGATGGCTAAGAAGGTGGAGGAAGAAGCAGAATTGCAAGATACCTGGCAAAAGCTTTCACCTAGAATATTAGCAATGCTCCAGATATCAGCAACTTCCTCGCCATCAGAGAGTAAGATCGAGAGGGGAACAGAATTGTTTTGCCCACTGACCTTTTGAATCTTGTCCCATATGACTTCGGAACTGGTGGTGGAAGATATGCCAGTTGTGAACTTAATCCCAGATTCCTTCTGCCTTTGACATCTTGTCCACCGAGCATGTGTACAGGCCCACTGGAAAGCGATATGGTTCGAGAGTGTGGGATATCTATGGAAAGTATCCCAGGCCCATTTCTGAGCCTTCCGTGCCATGTGGCAGAAAGGATTCCATCACAGAAGAGGATATAGTGGAAAACGTGTCAAGGTTTTAGGAATACATTAAGCAGCTGCTTGTATAATACAGTCACTTACAGCTGCCACACAGTTGTCTATTGATGGTTGACAGACAATGGCAGGATCAAGTTCTGCGACAGCAGTAAAAGTGGGCCAGTCTGCCTGATCCAGCTTCCACCAGGTCATGTCAGTTGGGTTGCATCAACCACAGCCAGTCTCTCTCAAATTATAGGAAAATGATCATTGCCTTGTGGATTATTGTTAACCCTCCATGAGAAATGGGAGAATAATGAAGGAAAGCAAACTGAGATCAATAGCAGTAAAGGACTGACTATGTGTGTGAAAGTAAGTAGAAGAACCAGTATTAAAAAGAGAAAGGTTGTGATCAGAGAGCATATGCTATACAGAGTGAACCCTCCTACCAATATCAGCACTTCCCCAGAGTGGATGATGACCATTAAAGTCCCCCAGGATTTAAAAGGGAGACAGCAACTGTTCAATGAGAGCATCAAGGTCTGATTGATCATATGTCTCTCCAGGGGACAGGTAGAGAGAACAAACAGTGATGGTATGACCCAAGGAAACACAAATGGCTATGGCCTCCAAGTGTTTGTTGAGTGACAAAGATAGGGTGGGCACATGTTGATCAATCAACAGTGCCACCCTTCCATGCACTCGTTCATCACTCAGCCTGTCATTTCTGTACAAAGAAAACTACCAAAACGTGACCGTATTGGCAGGTTTCAGAAATATTTCCTGTACGGAAAGACATACAGGATGGTAGGAAGCAATCAGTGGTTTGATGGCATTCAAATTAGAATGTAAACCTCGACAGTTCCATTGTATCAAGGTGGCCATTATTAATGATGTGTAAGCAAATTGACTGGAGAACCCTTCTGTTTACAACCACGTCTTTTTTCCTTACTGTCCTTATTTGAGGAAGGTCTATCTACCTCCATTAATCCTGCACTAGCTCGATTGGGCAGGTCTTTACTGTTGGAAGAGGATTCCAGTGACTGAAGACATGAAAAAATGATTGTTTTGCATCTTGGGGTGGGAGAAGAAGATATATCCGAGGAAATGCCTGTATCCGGAACAAAAGGAAGTGGATCTTGGGATTTGTTGGAATGTGTGTAAGGCACAGATATGGGTGTTGAAGTTGATTCATCAACCTTTTAAACAATGGAGGTTAAAAGACTTTTCATCTGTTTTGAGAACGATTCTTTCGGAAGCACAGAGATCTGTCTCCACTCCCACTGTAGTTGTGGAATGAAGTGCAGCAACATACGTTCGAGATGAAGTGGTGGACAGTGACTTTCGAGCCTCAGGATAAGTAATGTTATGAATCGTTTTCAAACACTGCACCTCTTTTTCTTCCAACCATTTAGGGTAAGAATGAAATTAGGATGGGTGAGAGCCATTGCAATTAATGCAATGAGGGTCCATTTCACAAGCACATATCAAGGAACCATGACATGACATCTTTGTCTACAAACGTACAAACATATCTTTTTCTTGATAACAAGAAACCCACTTGAAATAAAAATGTATCTCAGAATGGCTGGTATGGACATTATTACTTTCACTATTAAAGCAGAGAACAATGTTTTGGCCTGAAGATGACCTAGGAAGGTCAATATGTTGTTCCCTGCTTTTATAGTGAAAGTGTTAATATCCACACCAGCTGTTCTGAGACACATCACCTTTTACTCTCCTTTGTAAACAAAGACTGTGTTACAATTTTTTTCAGAAAATACATCCAGTTTCCTTATTTCTAACACAGGCTAAACACTCAGTTAAATGTTCAATTATAATTACACCACAAATTTTCTGTTTAAATAACAGGAGTTATTTTATGCTCACATGGAAATCAATTCACCTAATAATCAATGGGATGTTTACACACTTATTCATACTTAAATACACTGATAGGATTCTTGTATATCTAATTAGATCCTAATTCATTATTGCTGATTGTTACATTAAACAACAGTGAAATATGTAACAGATCCTTTTAAAGTCACTGTTTGATCCAATTCTTTATCACTGAGTGCCAGAAAATCATCAATGACCTTCCACAGTCAAACAGAGAGCAAGGTGTTATTTCAAGATGTATACAACAGCTAGTAAGTCAGGTGGACATGTAGAGAATTGTTAGTACGTATGATGAAAGCACTCAGATTTAATCTCAATTCACTTGTCAAATTATTAATATAAATCAAACAGACAGGAAATAAAATTGTACAATAAAACTAAGAAACTGAATCAATGACAGAAAGTGTAGACATACAGCTATATTAAAATAATTCACACTCTTTATGTGACAACACAATATTCAAATTATAAATATACAGACTTACTACTAGTTATTGTGACAGGTTCATCTTCGGTTTTCATGAGTTTGATATCCAATAAATCATCCTGTTTCTCATCACAAAGTGGTTCAACCTTCATCTTTAACACTTCCATGATTACACAGAAGCTTAACCTTTATGTTATTACCAAACCTTGCAGTTAGACTACAGTGAAATAAGTTAAGAATTAGAAAGTTATATTCTTAAAAAGTTACATAGTCTTCAACAAACACAAATATTATAATTTATATATCAAAATAACTTCAAAAAGATATTTGTACTTACAAGTTACATAAACACTATATAAAAATCATGTCTTTAGCTAAGATAAATTAATTTTATGAGATGCATTTAAAACAGCTTATTGTTGTTTGTTGCTCTATATTGCTATTGATATCAACATGTTAAGCTTAAATTAGTTCATGATATGCAGCTAAAATAAACTACAGCTGATTGTATCTATATTCTTACTGATTTTAAAGTTTTTAATTTTGGAATATTGTTTTTTATGGAATTAGTATTTTTTTCTTTTGGTTCATTTTCCAAATTCTTATGTATTAAAATTATCGATAACTATATGGTATACTTAACAGTCATATTAAGTACTGGCCAGGCACTTATTTACTAATATTAACATTTCTTTTGTTAAATAAAATTGAAATTCCATTTACTTGAGAGTTTAGTTTTGGATTTCTGTTGATATTAAACTTAAAATTTAAGAAATTATTTGTTTGTTGTCCATAGTTGTACAGACATTTTCCTTTAATTTTACTGTGTTACATATATATATATTAATTTTATACCTGCTGTCTAGGTAGTTTTATTTACAGTGGTGACAAATTACTTAAAATAATTGTCATTCACAAAGATTTACATCACAACTGAACGCTATTGTAACAAAATATCTCGAGTATTGTTAGTATTAGCATTACTACTGATACAAGTATAAGAATTTAAAAGTGATATTTTAATAACTCGCAATAGTGAAAGACAGAAGCAATATTATTTATGACTTATAAAGACACGTACAGAAATAAAACTACTTTAACTGAATGAACCAAGCAATAATAAATTGATATAACAAAGAAAAATAACATGACTATTGCTCACACTATCTTACTAACCCACGTAATTTGTAATTTCGATACGATCAGAAACAACACTTACAAGTATAACCTAGCACAGAAGTTGATTGTCTCGCTTAAACCATACGCATGCGCTGAAGGGGGACTGAGGTAAACTGTAGGGACTTCCCAAAATGCTATCAATATGAAGTATAGATGGTAAATTATAATAATGTAAATACTAAGGTACATTTCAGAAAGGTGCGCTATTTTGAACTGCGTTTTCAATGCAGTTTTCATTGGAAACTCATACTCTGATTAATAATTCATTATTACAAATTAGCAATAATCTGTTTATGAAAATATGCGTATATGTAAAAGAGGAACCTCACCTAAATTCCACCCAAGGTAACACATAATAATAAAGAAAATCAAGATTACCTTACATTGAGCATTTAATATACCATTGAGAGTAAAGCTATAAATAAAAAAAAAAATATAGCATAAAGACATAGTTTACACTGTAGACACGAATTATCCCATGTGAAGTTAATACACTCTGAGGAAAAGTAAAGTCACTATCAGGCTAACTATCTTTTATCATGTTATGTTTATAGTCAATATTACTTCAAAACAATGCGCCTGTTCTGTTGTAACTTGAAATCAACGTGGTTGTCTAATATTCGTTAAAGCTCAAGATAGAATGGCATTACACAGGGAGCGGCAATACAGCGCATGAGTTTCAGTGCATTCGGTACGTTGCTATGGGACGCATGACACATACGAGGGCTGTTCAAAAAATACGCGGACTGTTTGAATTGCGCGGCTCCAGTTAGTTCCAGGGGAATCCGCTTGGTGTCGCCAGGTTCACACATATCAGCTGATTACGACGCCATTTTCCGATTGCAGATATCTTCATTTGTGTATTAGCTACGCGGTTTTAAGTGAAGTGCGATTTTTTCGTTTGGCGGATTTCAGAATGAATGACCTGAAGGAGCAACGACTCACTGTGAAATTTTGTGTTAAACTTGGAAACTATGCGACTGAAACTTTTGCTATGCTTAACATGGCTTACGGTGATGTTGCTATGAATCATACGGCATGTTTCAAGTGGCATGAACGTTTTAAGGATGGTCGACAGTCCATTGAAGATGATGAGCGTCCTGGACGTCCTTCCACGTCAACTGACGACCCACACGTCGACAAAATCAACACCCTGGTGCGGGCAAATCGACGTCTGACTGTCAGGGAGCTTGCTGAAGAGTGTGGGATATCAGTTGGATCTTGTTACGAGATTTTGACCGAAAAATTGAAGATGCGCCGCATTGCTGCGAAATTTGTGCCTCAGAACTCGTGAGTTTTTGGCCAAACACTCGATCACTGTTCTTCCCCCCCCATACTCACCTGACCTTGCTCCTTGAGATATTTTCTTGTTCCCCAAACTCAAAAGACCCTTGAAAGGAAGAAGATTTGAGACGATTCCCGAGATTAAGGCAAATGCGACGAAGGAGCTGGAGGACATTACAAAAGAAGCGTACCAGGACTGTTTCAACAAGTGGAAACACCGTTGGGATAAGTGTGTGCGTTGGTGAGGAGAGTACTTTGAAGGGGTCCCAGACCTGTAACCTCTAAATAAAGTACATTTTGTTTTATGACGTCATTCCGCGTATTTTTTGAACAGCCCTCGTACTTCCGTCTTGTTTGTTTGTTTGTTTTTGAAATTCGCACAAAGCTACTCGAAAGCTATCTGTGCTCGCCGTCTCTAATTTAGCAGTGTAAGACTAGAGGGATACTTCCGTCTTAATGAAGACGTTGAGTTCTACAGATCTGTGTCTCTTTGATGTTCATTGTCAAGCAATAACGACGATTGTGTTTTCCATATTTTATGAATATATGTAGGTAACAATATTGGTGGCTTGGCTCATTTTGGGGAGCTCAAGCCCCCCCCCCCCCTTTGGCGCCGCCACTGGAAACTGTTGAGGTTTTTGGTTGTATCTATACATTAAAAACCTGTTCTTTTTTGCCAGAGGTGAGACTGAAAAGAGAATCTTTGACATACATCAACAATCATTATAAAGTTGGTCCATTTGATAATATCAAATAATAAATTTGACATAATATTATAACGTCGTTCACGTATCGATATTAATTTAGGCAACTATAGAGTGAAGTAAAATGGACCTAAATTCCATAAATATGTGAAGATTTGTGTACAAATTACACAATTTATATTGAAAAAACGCTGTAGCTTATGTTAAATGTTTAAATCTATTAAAATTGAGAATGACTAAATCTACAATGAATTACAAAATAGGTATGATTTTAAAATCTGTACTTACACGAACATGTAAGTTGAGTTTTTGTCTCAAGAATTAAAAGATAAATACATTTCAAATTCTCAATTTCCCCCAAATAAAAAAGATTCACCTTTCGAAAGCGATGGGTTATATGGTTTTATTAGTTTGTACGTTTTTGTTTTTGAATTTTGTGTAAAGTGGTATTCGAACCCGCGACCCTCAGATGAAGACACGAATACCTTAACCCACCTGGCCATGCTGAGCCATCACTTTGTATCAAGAGTTTTATAACTACACATTCCTCTGACATAATAAATACATTTCAATTGTAATACCTCCCATATGCATGTGATCATTCTCAGTAGGTTCTTGTGTTTAAAGTTTTAAGTTTAAAATAACCACGAGTATTCAGAATTATACATTTCTCTTCATCCCTCCCGATCTTTTAGGAACACTTATAGAAACGTACTTTGACAAGAAGATGAAAAAAAATATTGTAAAAGTTATTGAGATGAAATGCCATTTCCCTTGACATTTAACTGAGGAAACTATTAAAATAATGAATAAACAAAAAAAAAGCTTAGATTTGTAAAAGGAATGGGACACCACAGTGGTTTTAATTGTTAAGGGTTCAATGTTGCTTGAGCGGCCCAGCATGGCCAGGTGGTTAAGGTGTTTGACTTGTAATCTAAGGTTCGAATCCCCGTCGCACCATACATGCTCGCCCTTTCAGCCGTGGGGGCGTTCTAATATGATGGTCAATTCCACTATTCGTTGGTAAAAGAGTAGCCCAAGAGTTGGCGGTGGGTGGTGATGACTAGCTGCTTTCCCTCTAGTCTTACACTGCTAAAATAGGGACGGCTAGCGCAGATAACCCTCGCGATTTGGGCGAAATTTAAAAACAAAACAAAAAACAATTAATATTGCTTGAAGAAATTATATAAAATAATTTTAAAATTTAGAAATTTTCAAATGAACATGACCAGCATGTTCACGTTTTCATTGCACAGTATTGAATTATTTATCAATAGTAGCACATTAATAGCTAGTAAAGTCGTTCTGAAGAAGTTCATCAATTTTCAAACTACTCCAAATCAGAGTTTGTCGTACGAGTATTTGACAAGCCCTAAAATTAGTGCGAAAAATAGCTTTAACTGTTATGTGAGTTATACAAAGTTGTCAAGATTTAAAGTGGTAACAAGAAGTTCTTAGCACTAAAGTAGTAATTCTCAGTTTTTTAAATATTTAGTATAAGTTATTTGGCACAAAGCAATTAAGAAGTATTTTGAGAAAATTGTTGTGACCACTCATATTTACATTCTAAAACTGTTCGTAAACTTCGTCATTAAATGCACCAATATTTATATTACTCGTGTTATTCTGTGCACTAGAAATTTTATTAAACTGTGATTAATAAATATTTTAAAAGATAAATGATTTAGCTATTTCTGATGTTCCTTGTTTTGATGTCGCCTCTGTGGGTTCCACTTTTAACTGCTAAAAATGCCATTAGAATATACTGTTAGTGCAAGAAAGACAGCCATTTTATATTGACACCTGATGTAGATAAGGATATTCGTTTACTTATTTCATATTCAGAAAGAAACAGTGACAAGTTGTGAATCTGAAAACTTTTCTGCTTAAATGTATAAATAAACAATAAATTATTTTAGAGGAAACGAGCGTAAACCACTTTCTTCTTTAAAGAGACAAGAAAGTATTGTAAAGGTTGTTATTGTTGTTTTGAATCAAGCACAAAGCTGCACAATAGGATATCTGTGTTCTGCCCACCACTGGTATCAAAACCAGGTTTTTAGCGTTGTAAGTCCGCAGACATGCCGCTGAGCCACTAGGGAGCGTATTGTAAAGGAAACACCCAATCATAACTTTCGTGATAGCGAGAAACCAACTTGTAGTAGAAATGTATTCTTAATACGGCTGGTATCGGTATTAGCACTTTAATTAAAATAAAGTACAGAAAACGTTTTGGCCTTCTTACGTCATATTCAGGTTAATCTAATGCGAGATCCTAATTCGTAAAACTATACAATTTGTTTTTTGACATCACAAACATGTAATTAAATCAGTGCTGCTCTCAATACACACGTCACATACAAAGATCGATGTTTAGGTGTTTTTTTAATATTTTTAATTAAGAAATTAAATAATGTACGACATGAAAACTTAAATTATAATTTCATACCAAACTTACTGACAAAATTCATAACTAGTAGTTAAATAAAAGTTTCAATGCGAGTAAACAAACATGATGGCATGTCTTTGACCTGCGATTCATTCGAAGAAAGGTTAAGCAGACAAGTTATTCCAAGGATAACACCAAATAACTGCACTCTTTTTAAACAGATCAGAAATTATTTTAAAGGAAACATCCAATAACCACTTCCTTATTTAAACAGAAAAAGAAAGACAGTGGTTCAAATAGAAGTAAAATTTGGGTGAGAAAAACCACGAAACACCTGAACAGGGACTAGACATAGGCCAGATGAGAAAGATGGCAGATGGAAAGTGCAGAATGTAGAACCAGAAAATGGGGTTGGTACAAGAGTTATGTATGTAAGGGAAAAGGGATTGGATGGATTACCATTAGATGAAAAATGTGAGAACCACGACAGAGTGGTGAAATCAGAAGGACTGCACGGAGAGGCAAGGGTGTGGAAGACTATCTGAGGAAGTAATTGACTAGGAGGAGAAAAGCATGGAACCAATCCATGCTGAGAGCATCTATTGTCAAAACTCTAGGACGGGGAACTGGAACCAAAACTAAGGTAACTTGTAACTGAGGACAGTGACAAACACATTGATACGGGTATTACCAAAACAATAACAGCACCACCAAAAAACAGCAGGATGTAGTTACCACTCCATGGAATAAATTCAATTTGGACAGGAAAGATGATCTGCCACTAGCTTGAACATGCCCAGAATATAACACGCCATCAAATGAATGTGATTGGAATGGGTCCAATAAATGAGATCCAACATGCAAAACACATGAATCTCTATCAGTTCATTCCATAGAATGGAGCCTAAGAGAAGGTTAGTTCCAACCAAGATTTGTGTTGAAGAAACACCAAGTTGTGTGAAGTATTTGCATTGAAGAAACACCCAGATGTATAAGGTATTGGTGTTGAAGAAACACCCAGCTGTCTAAGGTATTAAGGAAGAAAATGGAAAGACTCCTCCGGTGGGATGGTTGAATTTGTTGAGCAAAGAGCAACCCTGACAACAAAGATATCCAGTGAGAAAGCCAGACTGAAGGGCTGGTAGCAGTAAGGCCCATGCAATCTACATGGGACTGATACAACAATCTGTTAGATAAGAAGGCTACGTACAGTCAGAGATAGACACAGATATAACCAGAAATCCCTCAGAGAAGAAAGGAAACAGCAGAGAGGGGAAAAGAAAAGACAAAACCTTCTAATATAACACCAAGAACCAAAACATCGGGGAGAAAAGGGTTGTTCTGATGAACAAAATTCACCAGACAAGTTACCACCAGTTTCAAACTCACCAGAATTATTGCTTACTTACCATGTATTATTGTTAAAAACAGCTAACTCCAGTCCAGTGGAAGGTTGGGACATGCAGAACTGTGAAGGGTAAGGTCGAGAGGCGGGATATGAAGCCATTTCTTGCTCTGATGGGGACCAATAGAGCACTCAGTGGGAATGGTAGATCACTGCTGAACAGAAGCCTCCTGCAACTCCAACGTTACAGAAACCATGTCACACACAAAATGTCGTAAAATGAGGGACATAAGAAAATCACTTATGTACAGAGTTGGGCGATAGGTTCGAGAGAAGAGTGTTACGACCCAGAAATCCCGAAGAAAAAGTGAACCACATGGAGAGGGCCAGAACCAAAGACAACATGCGGCCAACAGAGAAAGGGAAGAGGATGGCCACAAAAAACTCCATAGGGTTCTTGTGAAGAGCCTCAGACTGGAAGAAAACTGAGACAAGGTATTACAAAGAGACTATATAAAACATACAACTACATGATATACTATAGGAGACTGCTCTATGTGTCGCAAATGTGGACAGAACCAAAACTCGTTGGCGATTGAGCATACCAATGCCAGGCATCAAAGGCACAGAGGAAACTCAAACATAAGTAATTGGGAAGGGTGGAACGATAGAGAGGTAAAAACAATAAGGGATGTCAAAATAACTGTGGCAAGAGATAAAACATCACATGACAGAGATATAATATCTGAAAAAACCAAACAGAATCCTCAGGAAAGTGTGGAACGGCATAGCAGACATAGAGGGAGTTACATGCATCAGATGATGACGTACTTTCCTATTGGTGGAGAGGCGACGCATGATGATTGGCAAGAGGGATATGTTGAATATCTCATGATTCGTGATGGCGAGAAACCCACTTTAAGTAAACATGTATCTCAAGACTGTTGGTATGGATATTACAACTTTTATTAAAGCAAAGTAAAGGACAACGTTTCGACCTTATTATGTCATCTTCAGATTAACAAAGAGCATTTGCAACTGACTGTTGCCGGGCGCATGTCTTAGGGACGAGAGTATAAGCGTGTACGGAATTGTATGTGGCGCTGCAGTTAGATGTTAGGCTATTAATTAATATAGATATAAAGAAGTTCATTTATATAAGTTTAATTGTTGTATAAGTAGGGCTTCTTTGATTTTGTTTACATTTATTTCCCTACTTAGTATCTGGATGTCTTCTATGGTTGTGTTGTGTTTATTTGACTTGAAGTATTCAAAACGCGTGAAGGTGTTGTTTTTTATTCTGGTTTTCGTTTTTCTACTTATTTCTCCAATATAGAATTTGTTGCATTGTATTTTATAAATAATGTTGGTGTTGTGTTCGTCAGCGTAGTTTTTACATCGTATGGACATTAGTTTTGTACCTGATTTTGAATAAATTTAGTGTTTACTGGAATGCCGTATTTTGTTATACGTTTTTCCCAAATATTGGTTATTTGTCGCTGATGTTGGAAACATATGGTATTCACCAGTATAAGGTTTTGTAGTTTGTTGTATCTTGGGATTTATTACTGCTTGTTTGGTAGTTGGTCTAGGTGTGTGCGTATAATTTTTATAACGAATTTTTGAAGAACATTTGTTGATGCTGATGAAGTGTTGTTTTATTTTGTTGATTTTCGTTGATTTTATGAATGAGTATAGTTTTGTGGCTGTGTTTATTTGGGTTACTCGTGTTGGCCAGTGGGCATCCCAGAAGATGTGTTTAGCAGGTCACAAATTCTCTATGCCTTGACCCTTCCAGTCAACAGGAGGCCAATTGTACTTCTGTTAATGATAGAATACCACCTAGACAGATACCACAGGAATCAGCTTATGCTATGGCTATCATAAGAGATGCCAAAAGGGGCTGAGAATTCTATCTCTCTTTTCTGAGTGCATGATAGACTCTCTAATGCTCTGGAGTGCTGATTGCTGGCACAATAGTGTTGTATCGAGGAAAGAGTGACATCTGGTCTATAAGTTCTGCTGCTGCAGCAAGTTGGTCAGCCTTCTCATTGTACTTGACACCAGCGTGGCTTGGGGCATACACAAAGGTGGAAGATTTATCATGGAGATAAGGTTCAGCCCCTCTCCACCCAACAGATAGTCAGCAACTTTGGATTCTCTGCAACACTGCCATGTAGTCGGTGGCAAACACAAATGTGATGGCATCAGAGGATTCTCGGACAAGGCATCCAAGAGCTTGCTTGACAGCCTCATGTTCCATCCTGGTGCTACTTGTGTACAGGGTGCATGTTCTAGACTTCTCAATCATAGGTGTGCCATCCAGAAACGCAGCAAATCACCAACCTTCGCTCATGATTTTTGGTATGAACGAGCTCTCTGTTGCAATTATGAGACTTTACCTTCTGGCCAAGTTCCTGTAACATCTCCTCGCATGCTGCTTCTGCTGCACCTTGAGGCCAATCTCTACAATCTTTGTTGAACTTGACAATCACTACAGGCTGGCATGGGCATTTCTCTTCTGCAGACCAAAGCCATGGAAGTTGGTTGGAAATGAAATATGAAAAGCAGATCTTGCAAGCCAGTACAGCTACTTTAAGCCACGACTTCCTCTTTAAATGAGACCTAGGTGCTATTCAAGGTGTGACGTAGAGAAGATCTTTGTTGGTTGGATGGTTCAGCAGTGAAAGAGTACTTCCTTTTAAGGATTTGAAGTCCATACCTTGGACTTTGCCAAGTCTTGTAAAACAGTATGGCGCTATGTGATGTTTGCCTGTCCTTGATACTTGAGAATCCAGTGAGATAATGCAGTAGTGGCACTGGAGCTGATGTGGTGCAATCTGTGATAATCCTTAGACATGCGTTCTGCAACCTTTAAAGCCTTCCAAGTTGGTTGTCGCTGATTTGTGCCAGGGGCAATACATAATCAACCACTGAAAGCACAAGGCTTCTTTACAGCATGTTCAAGTGGCATTCCTCAGCATGCCTACCTGCTGAAGCATGAAGGACATTCATTCCTTTTGTGGCCCTGACAATGAGCTCGTCCACATGCTTGGTAAGTTCAGTTGTCTATCAAACACAATACCAGATAGAACAATGAGCCCTCTTGTGTAATTTCTATGCCTCTGAAGGTTAGAATGGGAATATCTGATGTGTCAGCACGGTTGTTGAGAGTAAGGAACAGTACTTTGGCCTTCTCTGGATCAATCAGCACATTATCTTTACATCACTCTCTTATGTGGTCCAGCCTGGGTTGAATCCTACTTGTGATAATTTCTGTAGATATCCCACTGGTATGAACCAAGATGTCATCAACAAAGGTTTTGATTCTGATGCCAGGGTTGTCCAGCCTTGCTACATCAAAGGTGTAAATGTTAAAAAGGACAAGTGACAGAGGTGAGCCATGCGGGAGGCCAGTGCTTATGGTCGACCAGTCTGGCCTCCATTCAGCATGTTTCATGATGACACGACGCTGGCTGAGGGCTGACATAATCCATCTGATTCACAGAGTTGGGAGTCCCAACTTCTTGTCAGCGAGGTCGCACCCTATTGTAGGCATATTCAAGACCAAGGGCAACTGCTAAAGCATTCTCCTTCCATTCAAATCAGACCATGTTTCTACTGAGGTGGCAGCATTGACCCAAGTTTCATATTGAGGCCTGTATCTTCCAAGATCACCAGGAAGTAGGTGCTTACCCTGTTTGGTGATGTAGCGAGCAACAACTCTCTGAGGGATCTTTCCAATAAAGTTTTGTATTGCAGTGATACAATATCCCTTAAGGGTATTCTCAAAACCATTGAGATGATAATGTTATTTTGATGAATAAAAATGAAGTTAATTTGTATTATTTAACATGAACACACAAACCATTTGATAGTTATGTTGTAAAATATGACGACCAAATAAGTAGATTACAAGGTATGAAATGTTTTATGTATATTGTTTCCTTTACATTATTTTAATAACATTTAGTACCAGATATCTTTATTAGTCTTTTCAGCTAATGTAGTACCAGATTTCTTATTAGTCTTTTCACCTGATCTAGTACAAGATTTCTTTATTTTAAACCCTGCTTCATATAAAGTACCAGAATTGTTTATTGTCAGTCTTATTCCAACTGAAAACCAGCTTTCTTTATAAATATTTTCACCTAATTTTTACCCATTTCTCTATCAGTTTTGTCTATTGATACAGTATTAAATTTTTATTACTCATTTTTCCTAACTCAGTACCAATTTTTTATTATGCTGTTTTTTAGATGTTAAAGTTCTTAAATGTCAGTCTTGTCAATTGATTCAATAACAGTTTTATTAAAAAGTCAGTTATTCTGTCTTCTAAAGTAAGTACTTCATTGTCAGTTCTGTTATCTAGCTCAGTATCAGGTTTATTTTGATTTTTATGGTGTAAATGCTAGCAGTGCATTATTATAATTAATTATACTTACCATAAGACATTAGTGATAGAACTATTACATTTTTCAACACATGTTATATCCAGGCCCTTTGTTTCATGAGTTATATTAGCATATAATAATAGTATTTCAACCATACTATGTTCACCATATGTATTACTAAATGTCTAAAGTTTTGAATAACACTTCTCATTTCCTACAGAAGCTTCACACATTTTGAATGTTAACATTACTAGTGTTTCTACGGTATTTATATGTTAACATTACCAGTGTTTCTACGGTATTTATATGTTAACATTACCAGAGTTTATATAGTATTTATGTGTTTATACAGTATGTTAACATTACCAGTGTTTATACGTTCACAAAGAAAGAAAGAGGTAACTGACCGATAGCTTACCACATATTTGAAGGGAGTTGGTGTAACTGAGTGAAAGAATGTGGAGGGCATGCTTAGATGTTTCATTGTATTTATTAATATGGATATAAAGGTGTTCCTTTGTGTTGGTTTATTTTTGGCTTGAGCTGTTGTATAAGGTCTATACTGTGTAAAAAACTACACTGACAAACACCACACCAACATTATTTATAAAATACAATGTGATAACTGCCACAACTTCTATATTGGAGAAACAAGTAGAGAAATGGAAACCAGATTCAAATAACACAAAAAGTCACCTTCACACGTTTTCAAACACTGCATATCAAACAACCATAGAAAACACCCAAATACTAAATAAAGAAACGCATGCAAAATTAAAGAACCCTTACAAAATCTATGAATGGAACTATGTAATTTTTTGTATCTCTGTAGAATCTATGGAATAAACTAACTAAGTTTTTATATCCTTATAGAATCTGTGGAATAGAACTAAGTTTTTGTATCTCTGTAGAATCTATGGAATAAACTAACTAAGTTTTTATATCCTTATAGAATCTGTGGAATAGAACTAAGTTTTTGTATTTCTGTAGAATCTATGGATTAGAACTAACTAAATTCTATATTTTTACAGAATTGAAGCAATTGAACTAAACAAGTTTTTATATCTGTGGAATCGATGGAATAGAACTAATTTATATGCAAAAACGGCTCGTTTGGGCTGAGAAAACACTTTTACATAGAAGAAGAATAGAATAGAACTACATTTTTAGAACTAGAATAGAACTACATTTTTATATCTGTATAATCGAAGGAACGGGACTAACTAAGTTTTTATATCTCTGAAGAATCGATGGAATAAATAGAATTAAGTTTTTATATCACTATATAATCTACGGAATAGAATTACGTTTTTGTATCTCTATAGACTCAATGAAATAGAATTATGTTTTTATATTTCTGTAGGATCTATGAAATAGAACTAACTAATAAATAAATAAGAACACTGTACTTTTACTAATATAAATTTTACAAGCAGAAATTTTTGAACAAGCTCACAGGTCTAAAAAGTTTGGAAACCTTGGTCTACTATATGCAGGAACAACAAAGCAAGTATTCACTTTGGATTAATTATGTTTAATTTCTCACCACTAAAAATACATTTACCAACATTACAGTAACGGTCAACTAATTGTCAACAGTCAT
Source organism: Tachypleus tridentatus (assembly GCF_004210375.1). Classification (NCBI taxonomy): domain Eukaryota; kingdom Metazoa; phylum Arthropoda; class Merostomata; order Xiphosura; family Limulidae; genus Tachypleus; species Tachypleus tridentatus. Next base: position 164,586,678 of record NC_134833.1, on the reverse strand, counting down.
GAGATAATTACAAAAAAAATAAAGCAAACGGTAGCTGAGTTTATAGTGTTACAATGAATTTTTATATACCAAAGAAAAAATTAAAAACAAAACCATGCACTGAAATTTAAATTACTAACTTAGGTTTTTTTGAAAGCTTTGCTAAACAACAAGCAGCATTATCCAATTTTAAGAACAATACATAGCAATATTTTCTCAGAATAAAACATACAAATATGGAAAAAAAATAATGTACAGTTTTCAATTTAATCAATAATTCATAATCATGCCCACTTAACCAAATAAAAAGTTTACATTTTTTTAAGACTAGTCCAAAACTGGGCTAACTGCACTTCCATACACGATCCTTTACTGTCTTTCACTTTCAAAACCAGAGTACCCTCAACACTTTCACAAACATACTTTCTAGAAGAAAAAGATAATTTAACTTTGTCCTATTGTTATTAGGTATTTGATTTTTTATTTCTAAAATTCCACCAGGACTATCTGACAATAAACATTCCTCAGCAGACAAACATTTCTTTCTCTAATAAAGAGTAATAATTTCATGAGTTCCTTGCTGCTACTTCAGTCTCATGTCTATATTTATTTCCAGTAAATATGACATATTAAATGTTCCCTTACAAAAAGGTAAGGTAAGGACTGGTTTCTTTACAGGAACATCAAGTGCACTGCTGTTATTTTCTCTACATCTCTCCATTGATTTACTGTGTCACTTTGTAGCTGCTCAATTTCCTTTACGGTCAAAGCAACATACCTATCACAAAAAGAAACACATTTACCACACGATGATAGTGAATCATGCTCACCATGACCAAGCAGCTGGTGAATGGTTTAGCAGTATTTTCAATTTATTAAAATAATAGTCATTAACTCACATTTTGATGTAAATACGTCCTTAATGGATGTAAATGTAGATTGTATTGTAAATTGAAAATATTAATAAATTATTAAAATGAATTATTGTGTCCACAATTTTAACTATATGTTCATGTTACTAAAAACCTTTAATCACTAGATTTAGTCATTTCAAGAAACAAAATGTAATTAAATAATTTAAATATACTCTTCAAAACAAGAAACGCAAAAGAGATATTTTTTGTATTTTAAAGAGAAATATGTGTAATAATGTTACAAGCTCAGAGTATGTGATGTTACACGTGTTAAGGCACTGATTGTCAGACCAAAATGACAATAAAAGTTGTGCACTTTGAAAACGGAGGAAACCATCAGATTTTTTGCCAAAACGCATACGTGTCCAATAAATTTGTTTGAGAGATCTGCATGTTCTGCAAGTGCAACATGTGCAAAATTCCTATAAAAGTGACGGGTTCTCGGTTTCCATAACTCAGTGTTAAGCCACCGACACGCAATAAAGTTATGCCAAGATTGACTGAAGCCCAACGTAACAACGCCATTGGTCACTTGGAAGCAGGCGAATCTCGATCAGATGTTGCCAGAGCTGTGAATGTCCACCCAAGCACCATCACAAAACTATGGAATCATCACCAACAACATGGATCAACTCGTGACCGTCCACGATCTGGCAGACCTCGTGTGCAGGATGTTGACAGATCTGGTGGTGGCAGCGTCATGATGTGGGCTGCCATCGCCTACAATGCCAAAACAGACCTTTTGCACATTCAAGGGAATCTTATGGCGCAATGATACGTCGACGAGATTCTTTGGCCCCATGTGCAACCCATCATGGTGAACGTCAACGACGTTTTTCAACATGACAACGCCCGTCCTCACACAGCCTGACTCACCACTGTCTCCTTGAGACACCACAACATTAACGTTCTTCCCTGGCCCTCCAGATCACCAGATTTAAACCCCATCAAACATCTTTGGGACGTGTTGGACCGACGTCTGCGACGGCGACAACCTCAACCGCAGACTCTACCTCAGCTTGCAGCAGCTTTGCAGGCTCAGTGGACAGCCATTCCACAGGATGTGATTCGTCATCTCATCGCTTCCATGGGCAGGAGATGCCAAGCAGTTATTGATGCTCACGGGGGACATACTCGTTATTGAAGTTGAGTGACATTAAACTTCAACTAGTGAGCGTGGACTTCGCCTTTGCAGACTTTGGATGTTCAGCAGTGAATGTGCAAAGTTTCACACATGTCATACAGAACTACCCAGAATAAACTAGTTAAAAAATTGTCTCATATTTTGCATTTTGCTTTTCATTTTTTGAAGAGTATATATTAAATTAGTACTGAAAATCTTAAAAGCAACTGTTGTAGCACTAAGCACTCCACCAAAATCTATCAAAACCATTTATTCTACAATGAACATTTAAAAACAAATTTAAATACTTTTAACATACACAAGTCCTATAAAACTAAAAATCTGTTAAAAATAATATATATATAGTTAAAACCAAAATAAAAGAACAAACAGATTAAAAATATACTAAACAACAACACAATACAATTAACATCCTACAACTAAATCTCTTTTCAACGATCCACTCACTGTTTCTTAGACATAACAAAAGCCTAAAATAAATCCCATTGCACAGTAACCTTAAACAAAATAATACTATAGGCACTTACAAATATAAATGAATCAAGTGTTTCACCTACCCACAGCACTACAAGTATACAAAGAAAAAATAAAACTTTTAACATCAGACATACCTTTTCGATGTACCATGAAACATATAATTTGTAAAAAACGTAATACTTTATGTGTTGGACAAACAGGCCATTGACATTGTGATCGAGCATGTGAACACCTAAACCAGATTAAAATTGTTGAATCAGGATACACCAATAGTAAACATTTCACAATCAGTAACCATACAGTTGAGAACTTTTTAATTCTTGTACTTATTACTTGTTCAATCTATTCTTTTATTTTGATTTGTTAAAATTTACCTCATAATTAATGATGAACACTCTCATTACCTAAAATTTCAAACATAACTTCCCAGAAGCAAAACTTACTTTCCTCACTAAAAGATTAAATTCTTGTCCAAACATCAGCTTTGCTAATCTATCTGAACTTCTTTCTGACCTGCATGAATTCTCTCAAAAATGTAGACTTTTCAAATTTTTTCACAACAAATTCTACCCTCATGAAGATCAACATACATTAAACTTCAAAGCAAGGTCAAGGTTTTCACGAACACCTCCACCAAAGAAACACATTTACAATTATATTTTAAAAAATGATGTAAAACATGCCTTAAACTATTCCAAACGATGTCATAATAACCTTATCCAAGATAAAAGAACTGTTCTAAATGATCTAAAATCATACAACAATGTTGGATAAACATGACTCTTCAGTTTAAGAATTATTTCATTCATTAAGCAATTTAATATTTAATTATTTTTTGATTTTTGTAACAAGTGTTAAAATTACTTAAAAGCAACAAGTTAGGCATGTTTTATTATGTAACTGTACAACACCTACATCGTGTATGTAGATTAAATGTACCAGGTTTTTGTAATATTGTCAACATCATCTTACACAAAAACTGCTCAATTTTCTTGTGTTATACTGTTGTTACTAGATAGCTAGATATTTGTAGATTTTTTCTGTCAAACATTATTACAACGTGCTTTGCAATAACAGAAATAAAGACGATGAATTTGTCTTTTCAGTGAGTGTTCTAAAAGAACTGAGTTCACCTGTGTGGACTCTGAAAAAGGAGACAATTATTTACAGCTCTGGATTACAACTGTGGTAACCAACAATTATAATAGTAATTTTGAAGGGAATTTCACAGCTTGTATTGTAACAACAGACATACAGAAGAATAATTCATCTGATCAAATATTCTCCAACACAATTAAAAAAGAAACCTTCCAGTATTTTATACCTAAACAAGCTTTTCCAGGTAGGTTTTATCTTTTATAAAAAGTACACAAACCAAACAGTCCTGGGCAAAACAATTTCTAACATGAACACAGCTTCTTGAATGCTGTTTGCTTTTATTGACCAACAAATAAAGGATACTAGTCACTTTCTTAATGTTGCAGAAAACATTAGTAACAACAGACACTTACTGGCAAACATTCTTCTTTGCACAATGGATGTTTCTTTTCTTTAAACAAATATTCCATTTAATGAAGGTAAAGAAACCCTATAAAATCTGCCTAAACCTTTTAACACTAACTGATTAGCCAGTCTGAACTCTAAACAACTTAAAATTTAATAACAAACATTATCTTTAGGATAAAATACTGCAATAGATAATAAAATGCCTCTCAGTCATGCCAAACGTTTTGTAGGCCATATTAAAAGTCAACTTCTACAATTAATCCCTGTTACAACTCGTACATGGAAACATCACACAGATGAGATTTTTCATCTGGACAGCCAGTTGTGAATTACTTAAATAATTTATCTCATCCAGACAACATTCACGAAACAATGAAGTTTACCTATATAGTTACTCTTTTATCAAACTTACCTTTCTTGATGTGTCTAGAAATGACAAAATTTTTATAGATTAACTTTTACTAAAAACCTACAGATAGACCACAATACTTCACACTAAACAGGACAGTTTAGTTCTTACATTAAATAAGGAAAATCAGTTCAGATGAAACAGACTACAGAAAACATGTAAAGAATCTAAACCAAGCCATGTAACACAAAGGATATAAAGATACCAAAACTGACAGAGATATAAAAAACTAATAACATTCAGCAGAAAATATCCTAAAATACAGTAACACTAACATTTTAAATAGAATTCCTATTATTTCTACCTATCACTTTAAACTGAGAAACGTTTCATGAATTCTGAACAAACACTTTCATCATGTACAACTAAAGAATCACCTTAAGTCTTTCGTCTTTACTGTACATGACCCCAAGTTTAGTGTCTTACATTCAAAATTTTATTAAACTAATTTTTATTATAATATAATAAAATCTTAGCTGATAACCCACACTTCAATAGTATAGGAGTCTTAAGTTCTTAATTCTATTCTTTAATTATTTTTTAAAATCATGTTTCCTCCAGCATGAAACATGTTTTTCTAATTACTTTGTCCACTACTCCTTCAAATTATATAAGAAAAGGTAGATTACTCACTATAAATTCATCATAGTTCAGACAAACTATAATTTTTATAGCCTTCAATTCTGTTTGGTTACACAGCTACTGAACAGAAAATCAGACTCCTTCTGCTACAGCCACTTATTGCATTGTCTCCTTCTGCTACAGCCACTTATTGCATTCTCTCATTCACAATTTAATAGTTCTCTCTTACATTTAATTATAAATTATCCATAACCAATAGTAAGTGAATGTTTTAACCTAACAAATGATGTATTGTTTTACATTGTATTCTACATGAATAATTGTCAATGGCACTTATAATTTTGTTTCCCACAGGAATTACAACACTTAGTTTGGATAAATTTAAAATGACTCTTGTCACATAGTAAGAAAGACAGAAGATTTATGATTATTAAAAACAATTGTCTACTTTTTGCATGTTATTGCATGAAACTTACATTGCATATGATGTATTCAAAATAAATACTCAATATATTCACAGACAAGTCTTTTAGTTTATTAAACATATTTCATGAAAGACAATGTTAACTGAAAGACTGCCAAATTTTGTGAAGATATGCACACTATAATGAAACATAGAAGTATTAAATCTATACAGACTTTAAACTATAACAAAGAGGTCATGTGGTCAGTCACATTGACCAAGTCCTCATCAAGAGAATTAAACATATTTCATGAAGTTCTCAATGCTTCCCTCTGGAAAAAACAGAAATCCAAAAGATAACCTTGTGAATTACACCCCATCAAACAACAGTTGTCATCAATGTTAAAAGCTTGTTGTCAAACCTACAAGTTCATAAAAACTATTCTTTTTCTGATAAGAATAACCAGAGATTTTAAAATTTCTGAAGAAATTCCTTGTGGAACACGAAGTATAAACAATGCAATTACCTGTCTGTAGAACAGACCCAAATGACTCTTTAGAGAATATTTCAACCACCACAAGTCTTCTATCAATACTGAAAAAGGTCTCCCTGTTGATCAACACTACAACCAACCTGGTCATTCCATGAACAATGTTACTTTCATTCACATTGAATCCAGTTCTGAGACTAAAGCTAATAAAACAAGCTTATTAGATTGCTAATCTAAATGTTTTCAAACCTTGTTGAATGAATAGATTGTGGAATCTGTAATCTCTGATCATCACTTTACTCTCTATCAGAAAAATAGTTTATATATTTTAATCATGTACTGTGAACTCTCAATATTTAACTCTGATCTTTCTAAAACCATTTCTTAATGATAATTTTCCATGTCTGTCATCATAAACTGATCTGCTTAACATTTCTTTCTCTTTCAATCTCCTTTAGTCATCATTTAGTGTGTATTAATTGATGTATTTTTATATTCCCTTTTGTTCCAAAATGTTTTAAACAAACACCACAACTTTAAAGTTTCTCCCCAGTGTGTATTCTTTGATGTGTTTTTAATCTGTTATTTGTACGAAAGCATTTTCCACACACTGTACAGCTGTAAGGTTTTTCCTCAGTGTGTATTAATTGATGTATTTTTAAATTACCCTTTGTTCCAAAATGTTTTTCACAAACATCACAACTGTATGGTTTCTCTACAGTGTGTGTTCTGTGATGTATTTTTAAGGTACTATTTGTTCCAAACTGTTTTCCACACACTGTACAACTATAAGGTTTCTGCCCAGTGTGTATTCTTTGATGTTTTTTCAAGTTACAGTTTGACACAAATTGTCTTGCACACACTACACAACTGTAGGGTTTCTCCCCAGTGTGTATTCTGTGATGAATTTTTAATTCACTGTTAGTTCCAAAGTGTTTTGCACACACTGTACAACTGTAAGGTTTCTCCCCAGTGTGTACTCTTTGATGTTTTTTTAAGATACTATTTGTACCAAACTGTTTTCCACACACTGTACAACTGTAAGGTTTCTCCCCTGTGTGTATTCTTTGATGTATTTTTAATTCACTATTTCTACCACACTGTTTTCCACACACTGTACAACTGTAAGGTTTCTCCCCAGTGTGCATTCTTTGATGTTTTTTTAAGGTACTATTTGAACCAAACTGTTTTCCACATGATGTACAACTGTAAGGTTTCTCTCCAGTGTGTATTCTGTGATGTTTTGTTAAATCGCCATTTGTTCCAAACTGTTTTCCACACACTGTACAACTGTAAGGTTTCTCCCCAGTGTGTACTCTTTGATGTGTTTTTAAGCTATTATTTGTAACAAAGTATTTTCCACACACTGTACAACTGTAAGGTTTGTCACCAGTGTGCGTTCTTTGATGTCGTCTTAAGTGACTGTTTCTCCCAAAGTGTTTTCCACAAACAGAACAAAGATACAATTTCTTTCCTGACTGTATCCTCTTTTGTTGTTTTAGTTTATCACATGTTTCTCCACATTGTTTATCATCACACTGTGTTGTTTTAGATCCATTCATGTTGTTTCCACTTAACTTTGTTTCTCTACTAATATTGTTGTTTGGTGATTTTGTGTCTTCTGTAATGTGATCTTCTTGTTTTATAACATGATAACCAGGAACCTGACTTCCATAACAGCTGTTCACACTGGTCTTTATATCTAAAACAGATGTATAAATTATGTCACAAACTAGTTAATTATAAATATATACAACATGATATTTTAATATAATCAACACAAATTTCACAATAAAAAAATTTTACATTGTATAAAAAAAATTTCCACTTAGATGAGGATAGCACTGAAAACATTAACTGTTGGTAATGTACCATGTTGAAGAGGGAATTTTTATTAGATAGTCTAAAGTGTAGAGATATGATAGTACAGTGTAACAAACAATACTTTCAGCCAGTAACTTTCTGAATTAACTGTTACATATGTTTTGTATTGAAGTGGTTGATAATCATGAAACCTTCAAATGCTTTGTGTATTTTAACATGTTAATTAACATTTATACTTTATAACTTCTCTTCAAAAGTTCAATATGTATTAAATAAATATTTATAAATTCCAAGACATAGACTAAACTAAAATGTGATGTTTAAGTCTATAAGTAAAGGGAAGCTTTACTGATTCTTACACAATTGTTAATTATCAAAGAAAGTTTTTATTTTTCTGTGTTCTTTGGTGCATTATTTAAATAAAATCTATTTAGTGTACTAGTACCATTAGTTTTAATAACATAGACTTAAATTTCATTGGCAATGGTCATCAACAAAACAAGAGGTTACAGGTCATATATTTATTGTTTTATATGTAGATTCTTCATTATTATGAAAGTAGTTAAAGCCTTACAATCAGAAATTTATTAGATTATATTAAGTAAGTTAATGAACAATAATAGTTATAATTCTTCACAAGTGATTTACAATTGTTATAATAAGATTATATACGGGTGAAAGGGTAATAACACTAAGATCAGATATAAACAGATATATACAGTTAGGAGCTATACAATATTTAACATAAACAAGTTTCACGTTCCAAGTTATAGCTATTCGAGAAAGAAAGAAACAGTAATTTAAGTTTATTTCATGCTCTATCACTATTGTAACATCTGTGAAATTGATAGTGTATACAGTTGAGGTAAAATACAATAATAGATAAACTACAGTTTTACTGAAAAAAGGTTTTATATCTGTTTAACGTATTTTAAAGATTATTCACATGAAATCTGAGGATTTTAAGATGAAGGAATTATTTTTAATCATAAGAAAATCACTGTACTATTAGTACACACTTACTCTGTATGTTCTTGGATAGGTTTCAGTAGAAATACCTAATTACAAAATATGATTTTTTTTGGGCATATGATATTTACTGAAACATTGCTAAGTCTCGTGAAAACAGATTAAAAATTATAGTATAGAAACTTATGTGTACTTTAGGGATACAAAGTTAATTGTGCCAACAATGGTAACTGATGAGTATTGAAAAATGCATGTTTTAGATGAAGTTTGTACTTACCAGATGTTCTTTCTAACCAAGATTCAATATCTCTTTCATATTCAGTTTCTGTTTTCACATTCATAACATTATAGCATGAACCATCCTGGTCCTCATCATCACTGTAACTGAACTTAGAAATAACATCATCTTGTAGCAGATCACTAGGCTGTTCCATTTTCACTTCAACAAGTATGTTCTAGAAGCAAATAACACAATAAAAACTTAACAGAAATGACAACCAGTGTTATCATCTCCACAGCTCCCTAATTTGAAACATGAATACAGAATTAACCTTCTTGTGATGGGTCATGGGTCAAAGGCCATGTTATCGCATTTGCTAACTTGCCTTCAAAATTTTATTGAACTTCCATATTATAAATTTATAAGTTTAGAATTAAATTGTAGAGCATAATTCAAGTTTTAATATATAAATGTGATAATTTCTTAATTTAAATGCAAATATTAAAATAACATCTATATATAGATTTTAGCGAGTCATGTGGTGTGTTCAATGCAGCACTGTTTAAAATTAATTGTTCATGATGTCAAAATACTTAGTCTATAGTTTTGACCAAATTATGAACTCAAGTTACCAATAGTGACAAGCTATTTTTAAAAACATTCCTTTATATAATTCTACTACAATACATGGCACTTGAATAACCACTCAACAGCTCAATGTCCCCCAAGTGGCTTTCTAAGCCATTTTAACCTGTGAAAAGTCTGTCACATTCTTTCAATCCAAGATTTAAAGAAAGTACGTTGTGTCTCTAGTCTGCTCAAAAATGTATCACACAATGGCTGGTATGAGTATTATCACTGATAAGTAGTGATAACACCCATATCAGCAGTTCTGAGATACATTTTTATTTCAAGTGGGTTTCTCATCATCAAGAAATAGTCTGCTTAAAGTCTCCTAGTTCTTTTTAGACCAAAACACAGTTACTGAGCTTAATAAATTATAGTGGAATTCAACGGCATCACTGTAGTCACTTACAATTCAACGGCATTGCCGTAGTTACTTACAATTCAACGGCATTACCGTAGTTACTTACAATTCAACGGCATCACTGTAGTTACTTACAATTCAACGGCATCACTGTAGTTACTTACAATTCAACAGCATTACCATAGTTACTTACAATTCAACGGCATTACCATAGTTACTTACAATTCAACGGCATTACTATAGTTACTTATAATTTTTAGTTACGTTTATGTAAAACTATAAAAATGACTGCTTGATGTTCTCCACAAATACAAAATTTTAAAAGGCTTAGCAATGTATGTTCAGCACCTACCGACTTTAAAGATCACAGCCAAAAGAGATAATTGTTTGCTTTACTTTTCTATTTATTGTTTTATATTTTAAGAAAAATAAATTTCGTAACTTTTTAAAAATAGTGGTAATCTATATACATGTGTACTGTATAATGATTTAAACATTCCTGTATAATACAAAATACTAGTCCAATGAAACACAACCAAGACAAGGTCAATTTTATCCTACTGGATACGGTAACATGAGTGGACGTGCATCACATCAATGCAAGTTGTGTAATGTTAGCTAGGCATGACCAGAAGGTCAATATAATAAATATATAACATTATGAGACTTAAGCTACTTAGATTAAACATTTGTATTTTCATGTTATAATCAATAGTCATTCTAGGATGAAAAAAAATTATATTTATTTCTTAATTTTTTTATGGTGATTACAAGGTTGGTCAGTTGATAGAAAATAAAATATAGTCTTAGTGAAACAAAAACCTGAAATGTATTTAGGAGGTTTTAGAGTACATAAATAATATTTGAGATTTTGGGGGTGAAGAACAGTGTTTTTAATCATAACATGAAATAACTTACTGCTTGGACTAGTAACCAAGGAGACTCAATATTTTCATAAACAAATCTTTCATTTAAAAAAAAATCTTACTTTTCATTTTCCAATGACTTCTGATCTTTACTAAAAGCCTTCCAAATTTTATGAAGGTACACACTGTATAAAAAGTTAGACAATAAATACCTAACATGTATAAATGTGTATATGAACACATATATTATACTAGGCTCATTGTGAAAGACTGAAACAAAAAATTATTCAAAAAGAAACACCCAATATTCACTTTTATTAATACGGACCAGAAATTACTCTAAATCAGGGGTCACCAACCAAACTACAGCCCTTGAGGTCATATTGTCTGGCCCGCCAGCAGCTAGCCACTTGGAAATAAAAAGTGACATTTTATCAAATGTCTGACTGTCATAACAAAATAAATCACACCAATAGTCCCTTTAAGCTGGCAAACACAAGACATTATGATAAACAGAAACAAGGCTGTCATGCGCATTTTTAACCAATAGGAAAATTCTTCTTTCGTCCTTGCTGCCCGTTTATTCAAATCGAGGCACGTATCTATGAAAGCATTGGGATTTCGAGAACAAGTACAGACCTAACCCTCGTCCTGTCGACTCGTCTCATAAATTCAACGACCTAGGGTTACCTCTTCAGCAAGCTCATTTCTCTTAGTAGTGGAGTTACGCGCTTTTAATAACTCGTTCTCAGGTAAGTGTCGTGGCAAACATATGTTTCAATATATTTTGTTTGTGCATTCTTGAACCAGTACAATACGTTTCTCACAGCGTTCTGTGTTTTTCATTTTCAGATCCTGTTTTTTTCACCCATCGTTATGGCTGCTTTTAAAAAAAGAAAAGTGGCTTCCAAGTGTCGTGTTTTAATGAAGAATGGGGAGAAAAGTACTTCTTTGTGGAAACAGAAAACCAGAAAGCTACTTGTGTGATACGCACTGAAAGTGTTGCCGTTTTGAAAGAGTACAATCTTCGGCGTCACTATGAAATAAAACATCTATCAACATATATACATTTTCAGGAAAGTTCCGTTCTGAGAAATTTGAATCCATGAAATGTGTGTTTTTGAATCTCAAAAGAATCTCTTCACGAGAAAGTTTGCTGAAAATGAATCTGTCACTCGTACAAGTTACAAAATAGTGTATAAGATGGCAGAGCGAGGAAAATTTTTTTTCCCAAGCACTCTGTGGAAAAAGACTTAGATATTTCTTGTGTACTGAACCAGTCATTTCTGCAGTGAACTTCATTCAGGGTCATGAACTTAATCATTGCCAGTTCAAGGCATTTCTTGAAGAAATTAATTCAGATTTCTGTGACTTGCCTTATCACACGGCAGTGAGGTGGCTCAGCTGCAGTAAAGTCTTATCTCATTTTTATAAGCTGAGAAGAGGAATAGATATATTTCTTATCGAGACATCTAGAGCTGATCCACTTCTGTCGGATCCAACCTGATTGTCAATGTTGCCATTTTTTTGGTTGACATCACATCCCACATGAATGAATTGAACTTGAAACTTCAGGGCAAGAATAACCTTGTCTGTGATCTCTATAGAATCATTAAAGGATTTCATAGAAAGCTGTCATTGTTTGAAGCACATTTGGAAGGAGGAAACCTCTCTCATTTTCAGTGTTTCAATGAGTTTTATGCTGGAATCACAGAAGATGTCAACCTGGAGTTTCAGAAAAAGATTATTGGTGATTTAAATAAGCATTTTTAGAGAGATTTTCGGATCTGGACAGAATCAAAAGTGACATTCTCCTTTTTCAGAATCCTTTTGATTGTGTCATTGATGACGTGCCAGTGGAACTTCAGCTGAAGATCATCGATTTGTAAAGAAATGACCTGTTGAAATCAAAACACAAAGAGGGGCAACTTATTGAATTTTACAGCTGCATACCTGAAGATGATTTTCCAAAGCTGAAGTAGTTCGCATCTGGTATGGCATCAGTGTTCGGAACAACTTATGTCTATGAACAAGCATTTTCAAAAATGAAGTATGTGAACTCGCTACATCAATCAAGGTTGACTGATGAACATTTGAAAGCAATTCTACTGATTGGATGCAGCAATTCAAAACCGAATATTAAAGATATTTCGAAAGCCAAATGCCAATTTCATAAATCTCACTAACTTATTTGCGTCTTAGTGAAATTCAGATTTGTACTCACTATGTGCAATGTGACAATTGTTTCTGCTTATGTCACCTTCTTTGATAACCTTCTGGTAAATAAAAATGTTGGTTGTATTTCTGTTTGTTTTTTTATTATGTGTGTGTATGCTACTCCCACATGGCTAATGTGGCATCCTAAACTTAGTGTTAAGTCTTTTACAGAGAGCTTACGTTCTAGCTTATGAGTATTGAACATAATGATCATGCGGCCTGTGCTTCTCATTCCCCAAGTAATCTGGCCCCTGTGAAAAAAGTTTGGTGACCCCTATTCTAAATGAAACATTCAATTAGCACTTTCTTAATACACCAGAAAAAAAATTAATCTACAAAAGAGCACACAATAACAACTTCCTTGTTTAAACAGACAAGAAATTACTCAAATTAAACATCAAATAATGATTCTCTTATTTACCCAAATTGAAAGTAAAATACTGAGCTTCCTATAGATATCCTACTGCAGCAAAGCATCATGGGTATCTACAGAAAACATTGGGTAATAAAGAAAATGTTAATTTATGAAACAATTCAACTATCTTTACTCTTCTCACATAATAACTAAACTTCCACACTGAACACTTAGACTAATACTAAAGCTATAAAATAAGTACTCTTCTGAAGAGTATCTATGCACATGTATCTAGTTGCATGTAGTAAACCATGAGGCTCCACATAAACCACAGACAACATTACAATAAGTGGGTGTGAATCATTACACAATCACAATTACTTGTAAGGTAGTCAAATAAACTTAAAAACTACCCTACACAAAGTTAACCTAAGAAGGTCGAAATGTTGTTCTGTATTTTCTTTCAGTTAAAGTTTTAATAAATATACCAGCTGTCTTGAGATACTTTTTACTGTAAGTAGGTTTCTCATCATCACAAATGATATATTTCATAATATTACATGGATTTTATTATAATATTCAAAGCTAGTTGAACAGTATTAAATAGAGATAAAGAACAAATGGGTGATCTTATTATAAACCATCAAACTAATACAAAAACATATAAATTCATATTCTTATTGACTTTTTTACTTTTCCTTCAGTTGTCTTGAATGGTGAGAATTTTGTTAACAATATTTCAGGAAAACCATTCCATTTTAAAAAACTTCCAAAGAACAATCCTCATCTCCATTAAATCACCAAAGTTGTTACAAATACACCAACATTTTGTCAACAGGCTAAACCATAGCCCTCTTCATGGCCCATGGTGGAAGGTTCTAGAAAATGACATTGCTCACAAAGTAAAGCATATTCAAAAATACACATGGCTTAGGAACTCGTGAAACACAATTAAACTATTCAAACTACAGTTCCAATCCCCATAAATAATATCAGTAACATACAAGTGACTGTCCAGTAAAGCCACCCTATTACCCATGACTATACAAATCTCAAAACATTCATAAAGCAAAATCCACGATTTTCACTGTGTATTCATTGGCTATTATTACTAATTATATACGAAACAAACTATAAAAAGTTTAATTACCTCACTTATCTGATGTTACATATTCACATTTCCAAGTGATAGTACATCAATTTTACTGTATTGGCAATCTCACAGCTGTAATAAGTGTATTCACAACAATGTAGCAAACTTATAGTGAGATTCTTCAGCTTGTGACTACAAACATGTCATTACTAATTACATACCAAACAAACAAAGTCCATAAAGCCACAGTTACACAACATATTGTCTTTAATAACTATAAAAAGTTTAATTACCTCACTTTTATCTGATGTTACATCACACTTTTCTTCTTGTTCCTCTCTTGTTATATCAAACTTCATAACTCTACATAGAGAACTTTCTTCTAATGAATCAGCTGGAACTAGAAGTACAAATAATGTAGGTTTGTCTATAACAACATTTGATATAATTTGTTCTTCAAAACCTACATGATGTATTTAAAAGCACAGGCTACTCTATAATTTATTATGTTACATACAAGTGCATAGAAAAGAACTCTCAGCAAATGGCAGGTTCTGAAAATACACCTGAACTACTATGAATATTGTCAGTTGTAGACCCACATGGATGTTAAACAGGTAACCAGGATAAGTGTGTAAAACATTTTCCTATATCTAGCAGAAGAAAGTTCTCAGTGGAGAACAGTAATTATGTAAACATTACACATACTTCTGGAGTTAAAATACTGTTAACCAAAATGATAAGTCTAGAAATTCTACAAGTAGTTAAGTTAGCATCACCTGGGAAGGATCAAAATGAGCCAGGGGGTTAAATTTTATGAACTTTTATTTATGGTCACATACATACAAACATATATCTCACTTCATTATAGTGAGAAAATAGTGAACCCTTATCCTGACTGCAAATAAAAGGCATCTGTTGCAGAATAAATGTCTCTCTCTTTCAAAAATGCTATATGATGAAATATCTACAACTCTAAATGGTTCCTTCACACACAAAAAAAACAACAAAAAAACTGCCTAAATGAAGGCCAAAAGGAGCAATGGCAGATTGTCTGTTCTGGAAAAGTATGGCCCACTGAGGAAGGAAAGCACAACCCCAAGTGGGATACTTTGACAAGAAACAAAGTATTGAAGCATAGAGTAGAGAAGTTGCAAATGCCGGAGGTGCAAAGAAGGTTCATGAGACACAATGTATAAGCTCTGAACTGGGGAAGTGCAGAAAGCCCCAGTACAGAGTCGAAGTCCTTGATGAAGAATAGGGTCCAGCATCTTTAAGGCCGAGGTCTGGCAGAGCCACAGACCAGTGATCCATAGTGGAGTTTTGATCAAATAAGAGCAAGATATATCTTTAGCACAGAACATCAATCCGCTTTCAAACTGGAGGTAGAGAGGACACGGAGGATGTTCAGTGCTATTGTAGATTTGACCAGTAGCTGCTTGATGTGTGGTATAAAGGTCAGCTTACAGTCAAAGATAATCCCCAAGAACTTGGTCTCAGGGACCAATGGCAGCGATACTTCACAGATACGGAGTTCAGGATCAGGGTGAATACCCCATTGGCGGCAAAAGTGCATGCAAACGGTTTTAGAGAGAAAAATTAAAGCCATTTGCCATTATTCACTTCAGTACACAATTGAGGGCAGTTTGGAGCTGTCTCTCAATATATTTCATGTTCTACAACTGACATGAGATATGAAAGTCGTTGACATGAAGCCCATTTGCAACAGTGAGAGGGAGTTCTTCAGTGATGGCATTTATCTTCATACTGAAAAGTGTGACACTCAAAACACAGCCCTGAGGGACTCCAAGTTCCTGTAGAAGAGAACGTGAAAGTGTCAAACCCACACAAACTTCCAATCTCCTGTCCATCAAAACTTTTTAATAAAAATGAGCAAATGGCCACGTAACCCATATATATGGAGGTCTCACAGAATGCTATACCTCTATGTTATGTCATAAGCCTTCTCAATGTCAAAGAATATTCACACATGATATTGTCATTTGAGAAAGGCTTCTCTGATTGAAGTTTCATGTCAAAACAGGTGGTCCATTGTGGAGCGCTGTCGTCAGAACCCACACTGGGTGGGTGAGAGGAGATTGTTTGATTCGAGGAACCAAACATGACAATCATTAACCATCCTCTCTAAGGTCTTACAAAGACAGCTCATTAAAGCAATTAGACAGTAGTTTGAAGGAATCTTGGGATCTTTCCCAGGCTTACAGAAAGGTAGGACAATAGCCTGCAGGAAAAATATTCTCCTGTCAGATCTGGTTAAAAACAATTAGAAGGATATCAAGAGCAACAGAAGATAGATAGTGCAGCATGTCATAGTGTACATCATCAGGTCCAACAGATGTACTGCCAGACCGATGAAGAGCCAGTTTCAATACCACCAGTATAAAGGGATGATTATAGTCATAGAGACAATCAGATCAAAAGGAAAGAGGTGACTGCTCTGCTCAAGTTTTGATGGCTAAGAAGGTGGAGGAAGAAGCAAAATTGCAAGATACCTGGCAAAAGCTTTCACCTAGAGTATTGGCAATGTTCCAGATATCAGCTACTTCCTCGCCATCAGAGAGTAAGATCGAGAGGGGAACAGAATTGTATTGCCCACTGACCTTTTGAATCTTGTCCCATATGACTTTGGAACTGGTGGTGGAAGATATGCCAGTTGTGAACTTAATCCCAGATTCCTTCTGCCTTTGACATCTTGTCCACCTAGCATGTGCACAGGCCCACTGGAAAGCGATATGGTTCGAGAGTGTGGGATATCTATGGAAAGTATCCCAGGCCCATTTCTGAGCCTTCAGTGCCATGTGGCAGAAAGGATTCCACCACAGAAGAGAATATAGTGGAAAACGTGTCAAGGTTTTAGGAATACATTGAGCAGCTGCTTGTATAATACAGTCACTTACAGCTGCCACACAGTCACCTATCGATGGTTGACAGACAATGGCAGGATCAAGTTCTGCGACAGCAGTAAAAGTGGGCCAGTCTACCTGATCCAGCTTCCACCAGGTCATGTCAGTTGGGTTGCATCAACCACAGCCAGTCTCTCTCAAAATTATAGGAAAATGATTACTGCCTCATGGATTATTGTTAACCCTCCATGAGAAATGGGAGAATAATGAAGGAAAGCAAACTGAGATCAACAGCAGTAAAGGACTGACTATGTGTGTGAAAGTAAGTAGAAGAACCAGTATCAAAAAGAGAAAGGTTGTGATCAGAGAGCATATGCTATACAGAGTGACCCCTCCTACCAATATCAGCACTTTCCCAGAGGGGATGATGACCATTAAAGTCCCCCAGGATTTAAAAGGGAGACAGCAACTGTTCAATGAGAGCATCAAGGTCTGATTGATCATATGTCTCTCCAGGGGACAGGTAGAGAGAACAAACAGTGATGGTATGATCCAAGGAAACATAAATGGCTATGGCCTCCAAGTGTTTGTTGAGTGACAAAGATAGGGTGGGCACATGTTGATCAATCAACAGTGCCACCCCTCCATGCACTCGTTCATCACTCAGCCTGTCATTTCTGTACAAATAAAACTACCAAAACGTGACCGTATTGGCAGGTTTCAGAAATATTTCCTGTACAGAAAGACGTACAGGATGGTAGGAAGCAATCAATGTTTTGATGTCATCTAGATTAGGATGTAAACCTCGACAGTTCCATTGTATCAGGGTGGCCATTTTTATTTATGTGTGGGTGAATTAGGTGGAGAAGGGAGAAGAAGATATATCTGAGGAAATGCCTGTATCCGGAACAAAAGGAAGTGGATCTTGGGATTTGTTGGAATGTGTGTAAGGCACAGATATGGGTGTTGAAGTTGATTCATCAACCTTTTAAACAATGGAGGTTAAAAGACTTTTCATCTGTTTTGAGAACGATTCTTTCGGAAGCACAGATCTGTCTACACTCCCACTGTAGTTGTGGAATGAAGTGCAGCAACATACGTCCGAGATGAAGTGGTGGACAGTGACTTTCGAGCCTCAGGATAAGTAATGTTATGAATCGTTTTCAAACACTGCACCTCTTTTTCTTCCAATCATTTTGAGTAAGAATGAAATTAGGATGGGTGAGAGCCATTGCAATTAATGCATTGAGGGTCCATTTCACACTCATAGGCATTGTGGTCCTTGCCACTGCAACGAGCACACATCAAGGAACCACAACATGACATCTTCAAGTGGCCACACCTCTGACATCAAAGAGGGTTGGTATGTATGGCCATACCCTGCAATTACGATAACCTGCCTTGATGGTGGCAGGTGGACATGGTGATGTAAATATCAGAACAAGGATATTGGCCAGCATCATAATTCCATCTTTGCGAGTGTAGATGTGCCTCACTGCAGAGAAACCAGCAAAAATCTCTGACTCAGGGATGTCCTTCAAATCCTTCTCAACAATAACTCCTGATGAAGAATTCAATGTAGCATGAGGTGTAACCTCAATAGGTATATCCCCAATATTCATTTTGTTGAGGTGTGGATATTTCCACCAATATCAAAGCTTCTTTACTGACTTTGGAGAGCCGACAAGTCCCTCTAGTCCCTTCTGAATGTTGGATAAGTGAATGAGGTACAACAGGTGTAACAGAAGTTCAAGATTGCTGCTCAGAGTCTTAAAGATGTGGTCATTTACCTATGGACTGTTTTTTACCATTTTATTTAACTTTTTATTTGGAGGATCCATAATGAAAAAAGGGAAATTTCAGTGCCTACTGACCCCACCCACCATAAAGCCATACAAGTGGATGCACTACAATGTCAAAAAAGGACACTGCAGTAATGCCAGGGTTTTGTGAGCACTATACCCAAACACCAGCATCAGCTAAAACGTCCACAACACCTGCTGATAACATCCAACACTGGTACTTAGTTGACTCTAGCACAAGTGGACCAGCCAATTGACCCAAAGGGGGCCATGCCAAGGCCAACCCATCCACTGGAATTCAAGCCCAAAGTGGTTTGTTAAAATTGGACCCCTCAACCACCAGGATCGTCTCCTCCCCTTCAAAGGTCGCCACACATGGCAAACACGTGAGTGGATGTTTAGATCCCAGAGGAAGTGAACTGAAAGGACAGAACCTTCCCTGGGATGTCTCCTCACCACATGCAGGAATCCACACCGAGGGGTTCTCTGTGCTCTGTCCAGTTGAATACTTTATTTTTACTCCATGTTTCTTCAGTGTTGTTGTTTTTGATTATCATTAAACACATAGAATTGGTCTCTCTGTGCTCTGACCAGTTCTATACTTTATTTTTACTCCATGTTTCTTCAGTGTTGTTGTGTTTTTGATTATCATTAAACACATAGAATTGGTCTCTCTGTGCTCTGACCAGTTCTATACTTTATTTTTACTTCAAGTTTGTTCAGTGTTTTTTTATACAGAGAAACTGGTTCTCATGTCTTAAAACTTTTCATTTCATTAAAAATTCTCATTTTCTTTATTGAATGTTACTGATGTCATCTGCCATTAACAATATTCCTAAATGCTAACTAAAAATTAGAAAAGTATCCCTTAACACCCACAACCCACATTTTGTTGTTAATTCATTTTTGAACTCCTGACAACAGAGAAATCAATTGAATAAACTGCCAGGTTTTAAATTGCTGTATAGAAAGAAAACAAAAAAGGCAAGTGGCTGGCAGTATTCACAGGCAATGTTGTGTTTTTTGTTGCTATGATTTCAGGAACTAATCATTCACTGTAACTGTTGAACAGTCAACAAATACTGCTACTTCATAAACTATAGTTTGGGTGAGTTCATTTTATAAGTAATGTTGTTTTCACTGAATAAAGGAACAAGACGTTATTTGTTATGTTCATCAGCTCCTGTCAGCAAAGTCTGACATACAACTACAGTGACAGCAACCATGGAAAGGACACACATGATGGGGTTGGTAAAGTACCCTAAATAACAGTTAATCAGTTGACAGTTGAAGTGAAGGACAGAAATAATTATGAGGTTTGGGTTGAACACTTAAAGAAAGGGCCAATCTGTGAAATATCATCTATGGATATTATCGATATAGATAAACTGATATCAATAAATATTCACCTAAAAGGAACAAACAAGACTCATATGGTTCACTTGTTTCCACTTGTGGTGCCAGATGTACTCACTGGACAACACCACATACAGCACAACTCTGATGGTAAATAATCTTTATGTACATAATTACTCCAATGATCATCCTGAATTAAACCATGATTTAGCTAAACCTAAAGTGTTACAATTAAACTAAAATAAGCTTCTTTACTTCAAGTTCATTAGACAACAGTGTTTTGTCTTCTTCAGAAAAAGAGACTGAAATATGAGGATTACTGTGGACTAGACTTGGAAGTCAAACCAAACACTGTAGTCACAGATAAAAATTAATTTTTCTTTTGCCCTTCTGAAATGCTGGGTCCAAAATATTTTATTTTGATGAAATGTTATCATCATAGATACAAAGTTCACTTCAGATGTGAAACATGTAAAAGGTAGTGCAACATTCATAACAAACTTGAAAAGAATAAGTGTTCACTTTCTGAACAAATAAGCAATGTCTCTAATATCTCAACCCTTTAACTGTGCAATTAATTTTTAGGCTGATTCCCAGTGTTAATTATCCACCAAAATATAAAATTATGAATTGACTGTTCATATTACTTCTTTCAATGTCAAAATAATGTGTTTTTCTATATTGCTTCAAAAATCTATTGGTTTGTGAAAAATACTGACTTATACAAAATACTAAAAAAAAAAATTAGAAAAAAATTGTTCTGCAGTAAATATAGGCACAATTTTGTCAATAAACAGGTTTTACAGTGTAGAACACAAATGATGGCCTACAGGTTTGGCAACTGTTTCAAGTAGTTTTAGGTTGGTGTGGAGTAAATCTAAGTTTTGTAGTCAGTGGGTGTTTATATTCAGATATATCCAAACTATGCTGAAAAAAGAACTAAGATAGAATACAAGACTGTTGCCATTCTGATGTGAAACAATATCACATGTTTTATTATCCAGTTTTATCAGTATAACAAATTCAATATTGTTTTCATTTATTCTGTCTGTATCCAGTTTGGACAAAAACACATGGTTCAGAAAATTGAAGTTTTTATATTCTATATAACAGTATCTACTCTTGGTGAAAGTATTTTGTGGTATGTAGATGTTGAATGGGTCAACAACTGAATTATCTTATGCTGTATCAGTGGATGGCATCTTTATATCACAGCCAAGGAACTCTGTTAAAGAATGACTAATATTGTCATGACACCATTAAAAAAGAAGGGATACACCTCTTCTTGCATGATTGAGACATGCTTGATTATAGATCAACAGAAGAGAATCCTGAAAGCTGTAAAACTGTATTCTGACTTGAAAGAAGTGACTGTGTGTCTACAAACTGTATTCTGACTTGAAAGAAGTGACTGTGTGTCTACAAACTGTATTCTGACTTGAAAGAAGTGACTGTGTGTCTACAAACTGTATTTTGACTTGAAAGAAGTGACTGTGTGTCTACAAACTGTATTTTGACTTGAAAGAAGTGACTGTGTGTCTACAAACTGTATTTTGACTTGAAAGAAGTGACTGTGTCTACAAACTGTATTCTGAATTGAAAGAAGTGACTGTGTGTCTACAAACATACAAACATATCTTTTTCTTGATAACAAGAAACCAACTTGAAATAAAAATGTATCTCAGAATGGCTGGTATGGGCATTATTACTTTCACTATTAAAGCAGAGAACAATGTTTCAGCCTGAAGATGACCTAGGAAGGTCAATACGTTGTTCTCTGCTTTTATAGTGAAAGTGTTAATACCCACACCAGCTGTTCTGAGATGCATCTCCTTTTACTCTCCTTTGTAAACAAAGACTGTGTTACATTTTTTTTCAGAAAATATGTCCAGTTTCCTTATTTCTAACACAGGCTAAAAACACAGTTAAATGTTCAATTATAATTACACCACAAATTTTCTGTTTAAATAACAGGAGTTATTTTACACTCACATGGAAATCAATTCATCTAATAATCAATGGAATATTTACACATTTATTTATACTTAAATACACTGATAGGATTCTTGTATATCTAATTAGATCCTAATTCATTATTGCTGATTGTTACATTAAACAACAGTGAAATATGTAACAGATCCTTTTAAAGTCACTGTTTGATCAAATTCTTTATCACTGAGTGCCAGAAAATCATCAATGACTTTCCATAGTCAAACAGAGAGCAAGGTGTTATTTCAAGATGTATACAACAGCTAGTAAGTCATGTGGAAATGTAGAGAATTGTTAGTAGGTATGATGAAAGCACTCAGATTTAATCTCATTCACTTGTCAAATTATTAATATAAATCAAACAGACAGGAAATAAAATTGTACAATAAAACTAAGAAACTGAATCAATGACAAAGTGTAGACATACAGCTATATTAAAAAACTAAGAAACTGAATCAATGACAAAGTGTAGACATACAGCTATATTAAAATAACTCACACTCTTTATGTGACAACACAATATTCAAATTATAAATATATAGACTTACTACTAGTTATTGTGACAGGTTCATTTTCTTTTTTCATGAGTTTGATATCCAATAAATCATCCTGTTTCTCATCAGAAAGTGGTTCAACCTTCATCTTTAACACTTCCATGGTTACACAGAAGCTTAACCTTTATGTTATTACCAAACCTTGCAGTTAGACTACAGTGAAATAAGTTAAGAATTAGAAAGTTATATTCTTAAAAAGTTACATAGTCTTCAACAAACACAAATATTATAATTTATATATCAAAATAACTTCAAAAGATATTTGTACTTACAAGTTACATAAACACTATACAAAAATCATGTCTTTAGCTAAGATAAATTAATTTTATGAGATGCATTTAAAACAGCTTATTGTTGTTTGTTGCTCTATATTGCTATTGATATCAACATGTTAAGCTTAAATTAGTTCATGATATGCAGCTAAAATAAACTACAGCTGATTGTATCTATATTCTTACTGATTTTAAAGTTTTTAATTTTGGAATATTGTTTTTTATGGAATTAGTATTTTTTTCTTTTGGTTCATTTTCCAAATTCTTATGTATTAAAATTATCGATAACTATATGGTATACTTAACAGTCATATTAAGTACTGGCCAGGCACTTATTTACTAATATTAACATTTCTTTTGTTAAATAAAATTGAAATTCCATTTACTTGAGAGTTTAGTTTTGGATTTCTGTTGATATTAAACTTAAAATTTAAGAAATTATTTGTTTGTTGTCCATAGTTGTACAGACATTTTCCTTTAATTTTACTGTGTTACATATATATATATTAATTTTATACCTGCTGTCTAGGTAGTTTTATTTACAGTGGTGACAAATTACTTAAAATAATTGTCATTCACAAAGATTTACATCACAACTGAACGCTATTGTAACAAAATATCTCGAGTATTGTTAGTATTAGCATTACTACTGATACAAGTATAAGAATTTAAAAGTGATATTTTAATAACTCGCAATAGTGAAAGACAGAAGCAATATTATTTATGACTTATGAAGACACGTACAGAAATAAAACTACTTTAACTGAATGAACCAAGCAATAATAAATTGATATAACAAAGAAAAATAACATGACTATTGCTCACACTATCTTACTAACCCACGTAATTTGTAATTTCGATACGATCAGAAACAACACTTACAAGTATAACCTAGCACAGAAGTTGATTGTCTCGCTTAAACCATACGCATGCGCTGAAGGGGGACTGAGGTAAACTGTAGGGACTTCCCAAAATGCTATCAATATGAAGTATAGATGGTAAATTATAATAATGTAAATACTAAGGTACATTTGAGAAAGATGCGCTATTTTGAACTGCGTTTTCAATGCAGTTTTCATTGGAAACTCATACTCTGATTAATAATTCATTATTACAAATTAGCAATAATCTGTTTATGAAAATATGCGTATATGTAAAAGAGGAAGCTCACCTAAATTCCACCCAAGGTAACACATAATAATAAAGAAAATCAAGATTACCTTACATTGAGCATTTAATATACCATTGAGGGTAAAGCTACAAATCAAAAGAAATATAACATAAAGACATAGTTTACATTGTAGAAACGAATTATTCCATGTGAAGTTAATACATTCTGAGGAAAAGTAAGGTCACTATCAAGCTAACTATCTTTGATCATGTTATGTTTATAGTCAATATTACTTCAAAACAATGCGCCTGTTCTGTTGTAACTTGAAATCAACGTGGTTGTCTAATCTTCGTCAAAGCTCAAGATAGAATGGCATTACACAGGGAGCGGCAATACAGCGCATGAGTTTCAGTGCATTCGGTACGTTGCTATGGGACGCATGACATACTTTCGTCTTGTTTGTTTGTTTGTTTTTGAAATTTGCACAAAGCTACTCGAAAGCTATCTGTGCTCGCCGTCCCTAATTTAGCAGTGTAAGACTAGAGGGATACTTCCGTCTTAATGAAGACGTTGAGTTCTACAGATCTGTGTCTCTTTGATGTTAATTGTTAAGCAACAACGACGATTGTGTTTTCCATATTTTATGAATATATGTAGGTAACAATATTGGGGGGCTGGCTCATTTTGGGGGGCTCAAGCCCCCCCCCTTTTGCGCCGCCATTGAAAACTGTTGAGGTTTTTGGTTGTATCTATACATTAAAAACCTGTTCTTTTTTTGCCAGAGGTGAGAATGAAAAGAGAATCTTTGACATACATCAACAATCATTATAAAGTTGGTCCATTTGATAATATCAAATAATAAATTTGACACAATATTATAACGTCGTTCACGTACCGAAATTAATTTAGGCTACTATACAGTGAAGTAAAATGGACCTAAACTCCATAAATATGTGAAGATTTGTGTACAAATTACACAATTCATATTGAAAAACTCTGTAGCTTATATTAAATGTTTAAATCTATTAAAATTGAGAATGACTAAATCTACAATGAATTACAAAATAGGTATGATTTTAAAATCTGTACTTACACGAACATGTAAGTTGAGTTCTCGTCCCAAGAATTAAAAGATAAATACATTTCAAATTCCCAATTTCCCCCAAATAAAAAAGATTCACCTTTCGAAAGCGATGGGTTATATGGTTTTAGTAGTTTGTACGTTTTTGTTTTTGAATTTCGCGCAAAGCTACACGAGGTCTATCTGCGCTAGCTGTCCCTAATTTAGTAGTGTTAGACTAGAGGGAAGACAGCTAGTCATCACCATCCATCGCCAACTCTTGGGCTACTCTTTTACCAACGAATAGTGGGATTGACCATCACATAATAATACCTCCACGGCTGAAAGAGCGAGCATGTTTGGTGCGAGTGGTATTCGAACCCGCGACTCTCAAATGAAGACACGATTGCCTTAACCCACCTGGCCATGCCGAGCCATCACTTTGTATCAAGACTTTTGAAACTACGCATTCCTCTGACATAATAAATATATTTCAATTGTAATGCCTCCCATATGCATTTGATCATTCTCAGTAGGTTTTTGTGTTTACAGTTTTAAGTTTAAAATAACCACGAGTATTCAGAATTATACATTTATCTTCATTCCTCCCGTCCTTTTAGGAACACTTATAGAAATGTACTTTGACAAGTTTGTTTGTTTTGGAATTTCGCACAAAGCTACTCGAGGGCTATCTGTGCTAGCCGTCCCTAATTTAGCAGTGTAAGACTAGAGGGAAGGCAACTAGTCATCACCACCCACCGCCAACTCTTGGGCTACTCTTTTACCAACGAATAGTGGGATTGACCGTGACATTATACACCTCCACGGCTGGGAGGGCGAGCATGTTTAGCGCGACGCGGGCGCGAACCCGCGACCCTCGGATTACGAGTCGCACGCCTTACGCGCTTGGCCATGCCAGGCCACTTTGACAAGAAGATGAAAAAAATTATTGTAAAAATTATTGAGATGAAATGCCATTTCCGTTGACATTTAACTGAGGAAACTATTAAAATAATGAATAAACAAAAAAAAGCTTAGATTTGTAAAAGGAATGGGACACCACAGTGGTTTTAATTGTTAAGGGTTCAATGTTGCTTGAGCGGCCCAGCATGGCCAGGTGGTGAAGGCGCTTGACTCGTAATCTGAGGTTCGAATCCCCGTCGCACCAAACATGCTCGCCGTTTCAGCCGTGGGAGCTTTATAATGTGATGGTCAATCCCACTATTCGTTAGTAAAAGAGTTGTCCAAGAGTTGGCGGTGGGTGGTGATGACTAGCTGCTTTCCCTCTAGTCTTACACTACTAAAATAGGGACGGCTAGCGCAGACATCCCTCGTGTAGCTATGTGCGAAATTAAAAAACAAACAAACTGTTATATATAAAACACATTCGCTGTAATGTTCATAGAGATATAACATAGTGTTCAGGGACAACAAGGGATCTATCCGTTTATCTCAACTGTCCCACCTTTTAGTCTAAATTACAGCTATGTTTAAAAAAATCTTAAAGCCAGTCCTTATCATGTACAGTTATTAAGTTTTCTCCTGAACTTATTTAAATTTACTGCCTGCATAAGATCTGAAAGCAACCAATTCCAAAGACCAATCATCCTGTTAGAAAATTTAAACTATTCTTTGATAGATTGTTTAGGTAGAATATTCATAATGAAACTGTTTTAGCTGAAAATTTTAGCCAAAATTTATATCTAGTCTTACTGCTATGGCGTTACATATAAAAAAGATAATACATCAACATTATTAATTTCATTTACAATCCGGTCAATCCCACTATTCGTAGGCCCGGCATGGCCAAGCGTTGTTAAGGTGTGCGACTCGTAATCTGAGGGTCGCGGGTTCGCATCTCGGTCGCGCCAAACATGCTCGCCCTCCCAGCCGTGGGGGCGTTATAATGTTACGGTCAATCCCACTATTCGTTGGTAAAAGAGTAGCCCAAGAGTTGGCGGTGGGTGGTGATGACTAGCTGCCTTCCCTCTAGCCTTACACTGCTAAATTAGGGACGGCTAGCACAGATAACCCTCGAGTAGCTTTGTGCGAAATTTAAAAAAAAAAATTTCAATCTTTAAACCTTTAATCAAATCACTTCCAAATCTTCTTTTATCAAGAGAAAACAATTTCAAACATCTTAATCCCTCCTCATTTGACAAACCCTTCATTCCAGGCATCATTTTAATAACCCTACCTTAAACGCTTTCCAATAATTAATGTACTTCCTAAGGTAAGAAGCCCAATAACGAATGCAATACTTCAAATGTGACATAACCAGTGACCTGTACAATAAAGTTATAACCTCTCTAGACCTGTATTCAATACTTTTGCAGACATAACCTAAAATCCTATTTGCATCACCACTAGCAACAGCACACTGTTTGGATGGCTTAAGAGACTGATCAACCAATGCACCAAGACCCTTTTTTTTCATCACACTGTTAAGCTTCTTCCTATCCAAATTATACTTATAATTCAAATTCTGGTATTCCATGTCTATTATCTTGCATTTGTTATACTTAAAACATATCTGTCATTTATTTTCCTATATCAACAAATCATCTAAGTAATTTTGTAAAGCAGCGACATCCTCTTTACAACTAACACCACCCAAGACCTTAATATTATCAATAAATGTTAGTGTTTGATAAACCATTCCTTCTTCTAAGTTATCGATGTAAATCGAAAACAGCAAACGTCCTAAGTGTGAGCCCTGAGATACTCAATTTATTACATTAATCCAATCTGACTGAACTCCATTTGTAACAAACCTCTGCTTTATTCCATCCAGTCAAGCTTCGATCTGATTTGCTATTTATCCCCTACACTTATCGAGAATTTTTACAAGCCTTTTTTGTGCCACCTTATCAAAGACTTTCTGAAAATCTAGATACACCAAATCTACACCCTTACCGTCATCTACTCAAGCAGTAACATTTTCCAAGAATGTCAGAAGATTTATATGATGAGATTTACCCTTAATGAAACCTTGTTGATTTTCAAGTAAAATTTTTAACATTATTAAATGACTTTGCAAAATATCTTTCATTAATTTGGCCTAGCGCGTTGAGGCGTGTGCTTCGTAATCTGAGGGTCGCGGGTTCGCGCCCGAGTCGAGCCAAACATGCTCGCCCTCCCAGCCGTAGTGGCGTTATAATGTGACGGTCAATCCCACTTTTCGTTGGTAAGAGAGTATCCCAAGAGTTGGCAGTGGGTGGTGATGACTTGCTGCCTTCCCTCTAGTTTTACACTGCTAAATTAGGGACGGCTAGCACAGATAGCCCTCGAGTAGCTTTGTGCGAAATTCCAAAACAAACAAACATATTCATTAATGTTTTTTTGTGTGTATGTGTTTTTCTTACAGGAAAGCCACATTGGGCTATCTTTTATTGGACTTTCTAAACCTTTTCCTATAATCGATGTAAAACTAATAAGCCTGTACATAATGGAACAATTTTTATCACCTCACTTGGAAAAGAGGAGTTATATTAGTTAACTTCCAATCTTCTGGTACTTGTTCACTATTCAAGAACTCACAAAAATAGTAGCAAATGGCTAACATATCTAATCCTTAGATTCCTTCATAACCGTTTGGAACATGTTATCTGGCCCAGGAACCTTATCATTTTTTAACCTCTCAAAATTTTTGTAACAATCTCAGATTCAATGCAGTCTTATTGTTCAGCCTCCTTTACATCTGTCAACTGTTCAATATGAGGAATACCGTTTAAATCTTCATTAGTAAAAATTGTAGAAAAGCAGAATACCAACTTACCACACAACCATCAGATACTAACTTTTCTTTATTAATCAAGTGTCCCACCCCATTCTAATATTTTGTTTATCGTTAATATTTTTAAAGAAATCTTTATTGTTAATTTTTACATTTTCAGCCAACCTTTTTTCTGTCCTAATTTCCCGTATGATAAGCTTTTTAGGTTTTCTATAATCTTCTTAATCTTGTGTCATAATAGTCAAAATAAATTTCTTGAACTCGTGATGCTTTTCTTTGATTTAATCTCTCATACCCTTAGTGAGCCAGGTGGTTAAGGCACTGGACTTGTAATCTGAGGGTCGCGGGTTCGAATTCCCGTCACAGAAAACATGCTCGCCCTTTTAACTGTGGAGGCGTTATAACGATCAATCCCACAATTCGTTGGTAAAAGAGTAACCCAAGAGCTGGAGGTGAGTGGTGATGACTAGCTGCCTTCTCTCTAGTCTTACACTACTAAATTAGAGACGGCTAGTGCAAATAGCCCTCGTATAGTTTTGGGCGAAATTCAAAAAACAAAGCAAAATCGTCCCGATGTTACACCTTCCCCACTACCTCCTCAATATTTGCGTGATGCGTTAATGAAATATACCCCTTGTTTTTCGCTTGTTTGTGGTAGAAATAGTTCATATGTGAGTATAAGAAATGAACTTTCAAGGTCTTATTACAGTCCAACTCTTTGAATTTATCAAGCATGTTACTGGCAATAATTTCGTAATTATTGTTCTAGATTTACTTATTGTGACATTATACTTCTAGTTGTACAATGAATCATATTGTTAATTTATATGTGTGAAGCAAGATATATTAGGTACTATTAATAATACTTTTTTCATTATTATAGCAATTTAACATTACTTGTTTCATTTAGTAAAAAATATTTGTTTAGGTTCTTGTTTTAATTAATACATAACTCTATTGCCTTAAATTTCACTCAGTTTCAGTTGAGAAAGTAGCACAGTGCCTGTTATTCAGTGTTAACCCTTGTAGTTTCAGTGGCATTACTAGTGACAAGACCGATAACTGCAGTTAATAGTGTAACACCTAATCTTGAGTCTTTACTTGTTTAAACTGTTGGTAAATATTTTCCTACTTATTTTATTAATGTCACATATTTCAGATAATGTCATTGTTTTATTGAAAAGATGTAACAAAGGTAAAACTTGTAATTTGATATGAAGGTTAACAAGATAATGTGATTTTTAAAAATTGTATTTATTGAATTTTGTAACATGTATAGAGGATGTAACTTCTGTTTCTTATTTCTCTATAGATTAAGTGAAAACGTTTTTTACAGAACGTAAAGGTGAAACTTCTAAGTAACCATGGAAGTATTAAAGATGAAGGTTGAGTCCTTTTCTGATGAGAAGCATAATAATTTATCAAAAATGAAGTTAATGAAAAAGGAAGATGAAACTTTCACAATAACTAATAGTAAGTCTGTATTTGGTATTTTAATGTTTTGTGTTCCAACCAACATTATAATATGAATTTCACCTGTTTTGATTTAGTAGTGTGACTGAATTTATCATCATTAATTATAAATTTCTTACACAGGATTTTTTCCCATCTCAGATATTTATACCAGCTAGTAAAATTGTTTATTTTGGTCTTTGGTGTCAGAAAACTGAATATAGTGGCACTTTTGTAATTTTATTCAGTATTGTCACCTGTAAATAAGTTAAACTTGAGGACTTTCATCATACCAAAATAATCACCTTTCACATTGGCTTATTGGTTGGAAGTTTCTTCTCTAAATGATGTTATATTGACTGTTTGATTATAGAAGTCCATCAGTGATTTGTCTTATTGATAAAGATATTTGGGTCTGACAATAAATTTAGAAGAGATAGCTTACATATTTCACTGTTGTATGAAGTAATAATCACCAATAAATATATTTGGAACTAATTTGATGTACAAGGATTATATGATGTTTTGTTGGTCCTGGTTGAACAATATATATATGTAATGTATGGATTGAATATGAGTGTACAAGGATTATATGGTGTTTTGTTGGTCCTGGTTGAACAATATATATATGTAATGTATGGATTGAATATGAGTGTACAAGGATTATATGGTGTTTTGTTGGTCCTGGTTGAACAATATATATATGTAATGTATGGATTGAATATGAGTGTACAAGGATTATATGATGTTTAGTTGGTCCTGGTTGAACAATATATATATGTAATATATGTATTGAATATGAGTGTACAAGGATTATATGGTGTTTTGTTGGTCCTGGTTGAACAATATATATATGTAATGTATGTATTGAATATGAGTGTACAAGGATTATATGATGTTTTGTTGGTCCTGGTTGAACAATATATATATGTAATGTGTGGATTGAATATGAGTGTACAAGGATTATATGATGTTTTGTTGGTCCTGGTTGAACAATATATATATGTAATGTGTGGATTGAATATGAGTGTACAAGGATTATATGGTGTTTTGTTGGTCCTGGTTGAACAATATATATATGTAATGTGTGGATTGAATATGAGTGTACAAGGATTATATGATGTTTTGTTGGTCCTGGTTGAACAATATATATATGTAATGTGTGGATTGAATATGAGTGTACAAGGATTATATGATGTTTTGTTGGTCCTGGTTGAACAATATATATATGTAATGTGTGATTGAATATGAGTGTACAAGGATTATATGGTGTTTTGTTGGTCCTGGTTGAACAATATATATATGTAATGTGTGGATTGAATATGAGTGTACAAGGATTATATGATGTTTTGTTGGTCCTGGTGGAACAATATATATATATATAATGTATGGATTGAATATGATCTCATTGATGCTATGTTTGTCCTCATTAATTAACATATTTGTACTAACTATGAGTGTACAAATGAATTATTGTTTTTTTGGTTGTTCTACAAGTTTGGTTCATGAATGTTGAACTACTTTTATTAACTACATTGTTATTTTCAGTTCAAGTCTGTACCAATATACCAGAACTTTACCCTTATTCATCTGGTGAATAAACCGAGTCTTTTCTTAAACTATTTTTGTCTTTTGTTTCTAAGAGACAAAAATTATAAACTGATTTATTTTTTGTATCTCAAGACGACTGGTGTGGGTATTAAATACAGAACAATGTTTTGACCATCTAAAGTCATCTTTAGGTTAACAAAGAGATGACCTTAGAAGGTCAAAATGTTGAAGTCTGCTTTATTTTAATAAAAGTTTTAATATTAACACCAGCTGTCTTGAGATACATTTTTACTTCAAGTGGGTTTCTTGTCATCACGAATAACTTTTTTTTATGACATTTATTCAGTTTATAACTCACGTGTTTGTTAATACGTGTACTTAACATATTTCTGTAAGACAAGAGGATGCGATATTTTATTGTGAATTACTTTCCATGGAGTAACTTCACTTAATAATGGATTTTTTAAAAAGATACAAGTAATTGTAATTGAAAACATAACTGAGTTTTAAAAATTGAGGACACTGGGCATATTTGATGAAGAAATTCAACTCCATCTTTGTTTACATAGTAAAGTAAACAGAAATGAGTTTGTATTTGTGTAGACACTCACAAAATCACATCTGTCATGTCAGAATATAGTTCTACAGCTTTTCATCTTTTGGAACTGATTTCTGTAAAACTATATTCAAGCATGAACTGGTATTAGTTGAGAAAAGCTGAATGCTTCAACCAAGCAAGGAAACTTGTATCCTGTCTTTTGTAATGGCTTCATGATATCACTGTCTTTTCTCTTACAGGATTTGTTTACTCTGATATAAAGAACCATTCACTCAACCAGAATGAGATGTAGCAGTTTTCTGCTAATATCAGAAACATATGTTTGTTCTTTCAGAAAGTTAACACAGTTCTTTTCAGATTATTGTCATAGCTCAACTCCATGTATTTTGAGCATGTTTTGTATATGTACTCCAGTTATGGCCAAAATCTACAAAAAAGATTATTTTTCCACAATAATACATTTTAAACCCAAAAGAACGCAAGAAACAATTTTATCTGTCATTCTTTTTTTTATTTTAACTTCCGAGTCATTCCATAGACATCTTTATGTTTCACTCTATATATATATATATACTCTATTGTATGATGAAACAAATCAAAAATTAATAAACTTGACAGTTTGGTCATCAGCTGTTCATAAACAAATTATCAGCAAAAGTAGGTAGTTGGTTCTACCAGTCACTTTATAGTCTTCTTTATAGTCAACATTCAGTAGCGACAGTGGCAGATAACTTTAGTAACTTTGATGACAAAGTCAGGATGGGCAAGTTTTGGGCCAGTGGAATTAAACTTGTGAAATTCAAATCATGAGAATATTTACTCCCTCAGTAAAAAATAAAACAACCTAAGCTGAACAATAATAGAGTAAAAAAAACAAATAGCTTATAAACTTACAGTTAGACAGAGCACAGATAACTCATTCTATAACTTTGTTTACTAACAATTAAATTTTTGTTGGTGAGTTTCCTTTCCTGTCAACATAAATTTAATAAATAAAAGATTACACAGAAGCCTAATCTGTTCTTTTATACTACTTATGCTGCAGCAACTGTTAACTTCACAACTCATCAGTGCATCTTCCTGTTTCTGAAACAAAAGCCTTACCTTCGTGAAGACGAGAAACCCACTTGAAGTAAACATATATCTCAGGACGACTGGTATGGGTATTAACACTTTTACTTATAAAGCAGAGAACATGTTAACCTGAAGATGACCTAAAAGATCAAAACATAGGCTTATCTTGAACAGTTTTCATCATTTGAGTTGCTAGCTTTCACTTTCATCTTCTCTATCTCAGTAGCTAAAAGTAGAATCAAGTGGAATGTTTAGCAGTTAAAAGTATAACCCACACAGAATTACATAAGTAAGAAATATTGATGTTGGTAATAACTACCTCTAAAAACATTTTAGAAAATTATATCATAAAAGTTTAGAAAAGAGAGGGTACATTAATATATTTTAAAATCATGTACTAACACATATATTTTATAAACACATCCCTTCTATCGATATTACACTATAGTACTAACACATACATTACACTATAGTACTAACACATCCCTACTATCATATTACACTATAGTACAAACCTACTGTCTGATATTATACAAACCTTGTCTGAATCACTCATGTTACACCAAAGATTATTTTTTACAACTTGTATTTGGTGCAGCACAAATACTTTCGTAACAAACCAATGAACCTTTTAGAATGTACTTTGTTAGCTATCTGTGTTGAGGTTTACTGTATTACTATGATGCTAATGGTAGAGTTCAGTATCATAGAATGATTATTTTAACATATTGGTTAAATTCAACAATGGCAAAAATCATAATTTTTATATTATTTTATACGATTTCTTCATGTCGTGTTGAATCACTAACAGTTAAGATCAGTTATGTTGGTTTAGAAACAAATTTTACATAGTTTCTTGTTTTGTAAGATGATACTCTGTGTTAAGACAACTTTGTCTGTATTTACAGCTGTCATAGATGTTATTCCATCCCATGTGATGGTACTTAGAGAGTGATGTCCTCTGGGGGTGAATAGCTGATATTGGTTGGTTTCCCACCTCTGCATACACATCCATGCATAACATTTTGAGATGTTAGAAATGTGACATCTTTCCGACAGTGGATATTTCATAGTTCCAGTTAAGATAAGGGTAAACCACATGCTTACCTTTCTAATACAGGTGTTTAGATTCCAGCCAGCCCATATCCCTGAAAGTAACTGTAAAACAGTTATACTGTAAACCATATGCTTATCCTTCTAATACAGGTGTTTAAATATTAAGTAATTTTGATTTAAATGCACTTTTATGCATTAGAAAAATTTTCAAATTTCACATGCAAAATTATTATAACTTTCTAATATCTTCAAGATAATTATCATGTTTTTTTTTAGAAAAAAAAATTATAATCTACCTTTACTTTCACAATTGTACCTAAGTATATATTTGTTTAGTTCGGCTGACCTTGTAACCACTATAAAAAATTAGGAAATAGATACAAATTATGCTCTTTTGTTCTGCAATTACTACATGTTATAACAAGAGACCACAAATGTTTAGTATAAACAGCTTAAATCTCATAACATTGTACATAAAACTTTGTTACTTTGTTGGCTTTTCAGCAGTATCTGTTTAACATCACAGAATTAATAACAAATAAAGAAATTTAGAAACCAATTATCTGTACTGTTTTCAATTGTTACATAGTTTGTAGTCACTTGCTGTACCTCCCAATGATCTGTACTATTTTCAATTGTTACATAGTTTGTAGTAACTGAGGTGTGTATGATCTGTATAATTGTTACATAGTTTGAAGTCAATATTGCTATTGTATGAATGATATAAAAGAATATTTATATATACATTTTAAAATAACAGAAAATCATAAATTATGATATAATACCACAGAAATCCATTATGAATTACTAGGCTTAGTAACAAAGCTCTATTTGTGCCTTTAAAAAATCTCAGTCATGTTTTGTCTTACCACTTAGAATGTACATAAAAAGTTTCCTATATAAATACTTTGTGGAGGCTTGGAGAATCATGTGGGGTTATTCTGACCTTTCAGTTGCCCCAGATAGCATGTAATAGACAGAAATAGGTGTATTTAAGCAAACATTTCCAAAAAAACATAGAAGTGGTTTGGCCACTGTGTTTGATTCACTAAATGTAGCAATATATCAGCAAATAGAAATTATTGAAATTTTGTATTTGATTCTAACCTATTACTATCAATAATTTAACTTCCTAATTTGTAAGAAACTATAGGTCTTGTATATGAACACCATAAGCATATAATCTGTACATATACATTGCAGTAACATTTGCTTTCCAAAGACCATCTGACTATAATTCTTCCTGGGAACTATTAACTCAACTGCTTCCATACATTTGTAGTCTTATCAGTTTTGGTTAACAGTATTTTAACTACAGAAGTATGTTTACATCATGACTGTTCTTCTTCATTGAGAACTTTCTTCTACCAGGTATAGGAAAGTGTTTTACTCACTTATCCTGGCTACCTGTTTAACATCCATGTGGGTCTACAACTGACAATGTACATAGTGGTTCAGGTGTATTATCAGAACTTGACATTTGTTGAAAGTCTGTACATTGGAACACCATGTAAGAAGTTAGAGAAGTGACATGTTATCCTAAGTACATTATGTGAATGTTGTTTATAATAGAGATGTTATTTTGATTCTTATGATGTACATTATTTGTACTTCTAGTTCCAGCTGATTCATTAGAAGAAAGTTCTCTATGTACAGTTATGAAGTTTGATATAACAAGAGAGGAACAAGAAGAAAAGTGTGATGTAACATCAGATAAAAGTGAGGTAATTAAACTTTTTATAGTTATTAAAGATAATATGTAGTGTAACTGTGTCTTTATGGACTTTGTTTGTTTGGTATTTAATTAGTAATGATATGTTTGTAGTCACAAGCTGAAGAATCTCACTATAAGTGTGCTACATTGTTGTGAATACACTTATTACAGCTGTGATATTGCCAATACAGTAAAATTGATGTACTGTCACTTAGAAATGTAAACATGTTATATAAACAGCCAGTATCCAGTACTAGATATTGTTTTATAGAATCAATTTACATTCAGAATAAATAATTGGCTGTGGGTAACATGGTGGTTGTAGTCTTTATTTAAGCTGTCATACATATCACCAATACCAATGTAACCTAAGACTGAACATTTGGTTCAGAACAGTATCCTTTGTCTTGGCTACATTTGAATATCTGAAGATATTTATAGGATTTGGAATGATGGTTTGAAAAGCCTAATTATTTTTCGTCATTTACTAAGCCAAGCCTAATTCTGTTCCATTAATTCCTAAGCCAGGTTCACAATATCAAGTTTATTTTTTAACATTCTCTACCTGATGAATTTCTAGACACTTCTACAACTCTATTTGGAGGTGAATACATACAATTTCTAGACACTTCTACAACTCTATTGGATGGTAAGATTGGCAGTAACATGTACAAAAATTCCTTAAAGAACTGCTATTTCTACATTTTCTCTCCAATAAACCATGGACCATGAAGATAGTCATGACTTTTAACTAAGTAACAAAACTTTCACATGTTTGTAAAATACAGAACAGAGATCGTGGGAAGATTTTGAAAGATGTTACAACTGTAACATTATCTTTCTGACTCCTGTTACTTTTATTTGTCTTAGGATGAATAATATAATTAACAAAGCTGTGAGGGAATTGGGTTCACTTGTATGTCTGATAGAAAAGACTTAACATTTAATTAAATATCATTTGGTGTGCTCAGTGTGTAATCAGACATTGTTGTGTAACATGAATTTGGAGAATTCAGTGTTTAATCAGACATTACATTATAATGTGAATGTTCAAAATTTTGTGTTTAATCAGACATTGTTACACCATATGTAGTTGAGGAATTTTGTGTTTAATTTGACATTGATATACGATTTATACATGTGGAGTTTGGTATTTAATCAGACATTGATATACGAATTGTACTTGTGGAGTTTGGTATTTAATCAGACATTGCTATACAATGTCAACATGTGGAATTCACTGTTTAGTTAGACATGATGTGAATTTGTAGAATTTGATGTTTGATCAGACATTATGTTATAATGTGTATATGTACAATTCAGTTATAATCAGATGTTATCTGATGTTTATAATTCAGTGAGAACATGTAGGATAATGTGTTTGATCAGACATTGTTATATAATGGAAATCTGTGAGATTTGGTGTTTGGTAAGATATTGTGAATGTGTAGAATTCAGTGTTTAACACAAATCTTGTACAATTAGTGTATTTCTCATTCTTTTCAGACAAACACTGTACATGTGGGCTGATCACTTTACATGCATGCTTAGCTAATAAAAGTAAACTAAAAATGTATCATTCACATAGAGAGTGGAACTTAACATTCTTTGTGTTGGTGTTATCAGATTCTACCAAATGTTCAGTGTTTTTTATAAGGAGTGTTTACACACTATTGAAATGGGTTGTGTTGTAAGTCTACTTTGATGATGTATCTTTGTGTTTGGTGTTATAGATTGGAAATATGTTCTACACATGTTTAGATCTTTGGTCTGTGGTTGAATCATGGACTTTGTACATCATCAAGATCTTCATTTTACGTCACAACATTCTGTTCTTCTTTGGTCCAGGATGTATACATTTAGTTGTGTAGACTTCCACTTAACATCAGAACATTCTGTTCTTCTTTGGTCCAGGATGTATACATTTAGTTGTATAGACTTCCACTTCACATCAGAACATTCTGTTCTTCTTTGGTCCAGGATGTATACATTTAGTTGTATAGACTTCCACTTCAGATCAGACATTTGAATCTTCACAATAATCCAATATTGTATGATACTGATGTATTAACCCATTCCTCCATGGATTGTTACTGTTCCCAGTTAATACAAGTGTTTCTCACTAGAAGTGAAGACTTAAGCTTTTTTCCAGGCAATCCTTATGTTTCTATTTTTATGAATGATTTAAAATCTGACAACTCTTTGGCTCTGTAACAGTGTGTTATAGTAAACAACTACAATTATTACTACATGTCTATCACTGTTTAGTTTTATTTCCAACTATGTTGGTAATTATGGGGAAAATGTTACCAACATCACAAGAAAGTCATCTGATCTGCTAGTGTTGCATCCCTACCTTTCCCTTATGTTGGAGACAGCAATTTTTCCAGGTAAAACCTTCTTTTATTTGCCCATCTACTTTCATTAACAATTGGAATGAGGAACTTCTCTGTATAAGGATTCTCATTGGCCAATTTTCTTATCAACTTTTCACAAGGAGCTGATTTACCATAATGTGTGTTTATGACACACATTCTACGTTTATTTCATGCATAATAATACCAGTGAAAGCACTGTTGTAGTTGTAGATATATTGTCTCTCAGTTTACCTTTGACATTAATGGTGATGACACTATTTATATTAATTATGGTTTTGGGCATGTACTGGTTGTAGCTGTTATTTTTAATCTGGTTTGATAAAAACAAAATCAAGACATTTTTAGTATGTATTTACTTTTCTACTTTTTACCTTTGTTTTTCTCACACTTTAGTACTCAGTGATTTCTGTAGATACCCATGATGCTTTGCCACATTATGATATATATGGGAAGTTCACTATTTTACTTTCAGTTTGGGTAAATAAGAAAGTTGTTATTGTAAGTTCTTTGAAGATTAATTTACTGTCTGTTTAAATGAGGAAGTGGTTATAGGGTGTTTCATTTAGGATAACTTATTGTCTGTTTAAATGAGGAAGTGGTTATAGGGTGTTTCATTTAGGATAACTTATTTCTGTTTAAATGAGGAAGTAATTATAGGGTGTTTCATTTAGGA